>NC_087128.1:3030303-3333333 GCF_030705265.1 Helicoverpa armigera
AACTACTGGAATCTAGTTAAAGTTATGATTACCGTGACTTGCAGTAAATGCTAGCAAATATATTAAACTGGCAAACTTGTGCCGTGAGCTCCTCGTATATAAACATATCACTCTCTTGAACTTATAAAGGTACCGTTCCGACACAGGATCCTGTCGCTGTCGACGACCACCTACGGCTTGCGGTATTAGTCTCCAGCCAGGCACTCGGACTCGGTACTCAGATTTCTAATACTGAAAAAGTTTTTTTAAATCGGTACTATGGTTCCTGAGATAAGCGCGTTGAAGCAAACAAACGAAGAAACTCATCAGCTTTATAATATCGACGCCTCCTACGCATAAGGTCGTAAGGCTAAAAAATCGTTTTTACAGGAGAGCGTTTTTTGTATACGGTGATGATAAAATTTATTCTGAAAGATTTTCAACAGAGATTTTTGCATTATGCTGTCAATTAACAATTAAATAATTTATTACCAGGTGCTGGATATTATAATAAAATGAAATTACCCAAAAAAACCCGTTTTACTTACTTATGACCTTATACTTGATTGAAAAAGGTCGTATCTTCTTGTTACGACTGTATGCGTTCATAAACTTGATTTAAACAACACGAATAACGACGTAAGTTTTGAATTACGACTATATGCGACGAGCAAATTGTCGAAATCCATATAAATAACAAGTTTAAAGCTAGAGACATGAAGTCAAATGGTAAGAAAGAAGCATTAGAAAGTGGAGGAAAAATAGTTACAGCGTGTTTCTAATATTCCACATGAACAGTCACTTTATAAAGTGTATTTACCCAGTAGTGGGAATAGTTGAAATAGGTTATTTACTTAACTCTTAACACGAAATAAAAATATTTTTGAAATTGGTCCCAGGGGCCCCGAGGAAAACCAGTTCAAATGTTCTTCTTACATAGTCACTCTACAAATTCTTGGGCAGCTGCCCAGTAGTGGGAGTGGTCAAAATAGATTCTTTATTTCACTCATAACACGAAATTAAAATATTTTAGATATTGGTCCCGAGGGTCCTCATGAAAACCAGTTATTGTAAATAAATATTCCACATGAACAATCAATTTACAAAGTCTGAGCCCTTTGCCCAGTAAATCGGAGTGGTTAAATAGGATCTTTACTTCACTTTAACACGAAATTCAAATATTTTTAAAATCGCTTCCAGGGGTCCTGACAAATTAATCGGACAAGACTTTTCTGACAAATAAGTCTTGTTCATATTCATTATCATTCATCTCAGGATCTGTCTGTCAGGATCCAGTACTGTACAAAGTTAAAATGAGTATTTTTTTTTCTGTGATTTTAAAAATAAATTCTAAAAGCATTAGTTTCTAATAAAAACTGACCCTAATTTCCTGAAAAATAAGGCAATTACCGCAATATATTTGAATTCTCGGTTAAAATTTACAAGACAACTGCGCTATGGGCTATCTACTGAAAAGATCTTATCAAGAACTCTCTCTCGAATACGAGCTAGATAGTAGACACCGTTGAGGAATTCCCTCGTTTCTCTGTCGTCTTCATCTTCAGGTCAGATCTTAACCTCCACTGCTTTGTGGTATCTGAGACATCTAGCCGAATGAGAAGTTTTCCTCAAAATGTGTCCATAATTTTCGAGAGTTGCACCCGATTTTTTTAGGGTTTCCATATCTAGACCGGATGAAAAAGGAACCACTTAGGAAGTAAACCCTTTCAAACAATAAAATATTTGTTTAAATCGGTTGGTTAACGACGGATTCATTTTGGGAAGTCGGTTAAAAAAAAGTTGTCGTATACTATAACTCGTATTTATCAATTAATATAATTTGTTAAGGTAATAAAAGTGGAATAGTTAAGACTTCGTTTATAAGCATATTTTTCAGAATATTGAATAAGAGTGAAACCAGTTTATCTCAGGACTCCTGGGGTAGATTTCGAAATGCTTTGGTCTGGGACCTAATATAAGCCTATGGAACATTACACACACTATGCAGTTACTGTGGGCAAAACTTGAGCCCGACTACTATACACAGAATAGCATTGTCCTTTACACATGTTACAAATACATAGACAGAGACTTAGAAAATTAACATAATTCAAACATAACATCACGACTTTTATTCCCCAAAGGGGTAAGCATAGGTTAGAGAAGTAAAAGACAGGAGAATATTACAGTCCACACAGTTATTAATCCCATTGTTATGCCTGTTGTCGAACATTAGGCACTTTTCCAGACTCCGTGTTATGAGAATTTCGAAATTGAAAAACCCAATAATTATTGCCCGATACGGGAATCAAACCCAATACCTTGTGGCGGGCAGTCATACTCGCGGCCCCTAGACCAACGAAGCAGTTCGAACGTTAATTTTAATGATTTTTCAACTATAATTGAAAAGCAGAGAATCGTATCTTATTTTTTTAACGGAGCATACAGCCGTATGTCTATGATACGTCTTTATACTTTTATTAATTGTTATATTTAAACCTCGCATATGGTCTTAAGAATAAGTTACGACTCCTAGAATTAAATTATTGAGTAGTATAAAGTCGTAACTGACCACAGTACACGTATGATTACAGCGCATAAAGTCGTAACATACACGTTTCGACGTTTTGCGTGGGACGGCTAGAATACGTCGATTGGCATACGACGTCGGTACTGCGCTCTGATTGGCCGTCCTCGCTCCAATCGATCGGAGCATACAGTCGGAACTATCCGCGCGACTTTATGCGCGGCAGAACATTGTTGTTAAGACCATTATCCATTAAAAAACTCACTATTTATAGAAGATATTAAAATTTGGATTTTAGTAATACGTAATAATAATTAAGATTATTGTAATGGTGCAAAAAAACGATTTTTGTAAAAAAATGTGTTCCGACCTTCTGCGTGGGAGGCGTCGATATTGTTTTAGTTGCCTTAAGAAAATATTGACGCGGCAGATGCCTGTGTCGGAAGACTACCCCAGTATGTTGCCTTGATTGCAAGATGTTTTACTTGCCAACCTTTTAGTCACAATCTCAATCAAAACTTCGAGAAGATGTAAGTCCTCAGGTAAAGGTTATATATTCCGTTTTTATTCTATTCTAGATAGGTTACCTAAACTGATAGATGTTGTGAATAGAAGTGTTCTAGCGAGTGTGGTGGAAACATGGGAAAATACCTAATAAACTTTTTATTGGGAAGTACCTAAATGAGAAATATTAAATGTGTGAATGAACGGACGTGGTTACTCTTTCTTTAATTGCTGAAAAACTGCTGAACGGATTTTAATGATCACTGATAAGTTTCAGTGATATTGTCATCGGAATACCTTTTTATCCGGATGCGGAAAATAGTCCTCGAAATGCAGATAAAACCCCGTTGAACAGCTAGTGTTGAATAAATTAACCCCGTGACAATGAGTTAATTTTGAAGTAGGTAACACCTGCATGATAATGCCTATCATCAGACAGCTTTGTTCAATCTATTTGGTAATTAATCACATGCTCATTATGAACAATAATTATTTACGTTTCATTTCGCAAATCCTCACGTTTTGTGAGTATATTAACTGTAGGTTTCATGACTGTTTCGTAATCACACTGTCATCGGTCATGAAAAATTAAGCTTATGTATAATTTAGATACCTTTTTGTACTTAATTTTAGTACCTGGGTACTTATTAACCCCTTGTAGGTATGTGAGCAGATCTAATTCTTTCTTCTTCTATTGTTCTCTAAATTGCGGCATTCAAGAGTTTAAAATAGATTAATTACTACTACGTTATATAAAAGTACGTACGTACCGTACGTACAGACACTGACTGAGCTTAAAGCTTGCTTAAAAGCTTTGCCATTAAAATCAGATAGCAATGGACTCTGGCTGCCTATGTCCACAGTAAATTTATAGACAAGAAAAACAAAATTAGACTCAAAAATCTCGTATAGACTGTTTTGACTTTAGAAAACATTTTCTTTTCTCAAAGGGAAATTAAGTAGTAACATATTAATTTAGTTCGTTACATACATACCTCACTTATCAAAAGTTTTAAAGTTCATTGTATCTCAACAAGTTCTCCCAAACTGCTTTGTATGCTCCATCCAACAACCACTTCAATTTGAACTCGTTCATACATTTATTTGATCTGAATAATAGATCAGTGTGAGTGCACTTCCCAGTTCAATTCACTCAACAGTTACTCTGTAACGTTTGTAGCGTTTATAGGGCAATTAAATCGCGTTCTCAACGCTTCTGACGAATACAACTTTGTTAGACGATAGTTCAGAATTTAAAATAGGATTTTGAGAAGTACTCTGATTGATTGAGTTCGATAAACTATTTATTTCTTTATAGGCATTTGACTTAAAATAAACAATATTGACTAGATGGCGGGACGTAGTGGCGAAAGACGAAGGAGTGCCAGGTATCCGAGAGCGATGTCACAGATAGAGAGAAGTGGAGGAGGCCAATTACGAAAGCTGACCCCAGCAGCACCATGTGGGAAACATAGCAGGAAAGAAAGAGAAACAATATTGATAATCGTGATGCATACTTAAATAGAGTACCTAGGTGTAAAAACTTATTAGGATAACTTCATTTATTGTGGTAGGTATTAGGTAAATAAAACCATTTATTCGACTTATACATCATTTATAATGTAAATTACACATCTTTAAGTGTAGAAAATACATAACTTTGTCGGGCATAAACGGGGAATACTCTCATTTTAACAATAAACGCTCAGGCAACAGTAGATAGGCACAATTAGAGAGATTTCAAGCACCGATCAAGCAAATTTTACAAGCTTATTTTAGGCACGATTATCATGAAATTCTTATTAATTATATTCCCACTTTTCAGAACTTTAAAACAGCTGATGACCTCATTTGTAACGCGTGAGACAAATCTTGTATAAAATCAATTAATATTGTGTAAAATCAGTACAAGCATTTATTTATATTGAAAATATAATTATATTTAAATCTATTGTCTAGTTTGTGAGGTGGGAGAGGTAGTAAAAATCTTTTTTTTTTAGTTTCCAGTAAAAACTTTGTAAATTACCTCTATTCGTAGAAAATATGTTGTGAGTGTAAGTGCTATAGAATAATAAAAATTAAACATTGGACATTTAAAAACTCTTATGACAAACAGGAACTTCGGTGCATGAATGCAGTATATTTTCAGTTAATAGTGTAAATGATAATGTAGCCAGAAACCAGATGAATAAATAAACTATGTTGTAATAAAAATAAAGAAACCGTCTTTTCATTTTATTATCTTGATACGTAAATGCAAACAAGGATTAATTGGTATAAATATTATTAACTGATTTAAATCAACTTAACTGTCTTCTTAAAACATATTGTAGGTATTTTAACTTGAAGATATTGTGAAAGGCTTAAAACTAAACATTGAAAGAACTACATCTACAACATACAAAATATTTCTTGTACGTATATTATAAAAAATGTATGAAAAAATGTGGGGCAATATTCTTTACTCTTAAAAGAGGTATTATTATAATTTTCAGACATCATAAGTCGAAGGCACGTTTACATTAAGAATGTAAGTATGAAAAAAAAAACTATGTATATCCAATAATAAACAATTGTATATCAAAACATTTAAAATCGTAGTCTTCATAATATTTTTAAATTTTAAATAATTTTATAAATATATCAATACTTTTTGCTGAGATTTTTTGTTATCAGATCACGCGAATGAATCGAATATTTTAATGTAGTATTATGAAACATACCCTTATCGGCGGTCGGGTAAAAAAGTAGTCATGAAAAAACACTATGGAATAATCATAAGAAACATGAAAGTAGCTTAATTAATAAAGCTAAGTATTTTTATGCGATTTCAAATGTAATTTTGTAACATTTTTTTTATAATAATTTTTAAATTTGTTTTTGTTGGCTGTTCTTAATATTTGGCAACCCTTAACATTTCGCCTCAATACAATAAGAAACTTGATCAGATCGATTAAAACTTTAAAAAGGCCAATTGACGCATAAAGTCATACATAGACACATTCAAAAAGTATAGAAAAAACTTACATTTAAAAAACATTGAGATACTTCAGACGAACTTACAAATAAATGTGAATGACATCAAATAACTATGGAGTCTGAGATAAAATGTATGAATCTTAAATATTGATGTACTTTATAAGCCGAGGGCCTGGCCGGCTGGTTACTTAGTACAGGCCCAGGAGACCCAACAAACACTTTTTGTAGTGGCCGGAGCAGTCACCCTGGAAAACAGAAATAGTAAAGGTTAAATCACCATTGATACAAAAGTGGGTCGCAAAATGTAGGAAAATAACCGCGAGAGGGAACGTATTTTCTGTTCAAAACGCAAACTTTGTCCTCTGTCCGTCGGGGTCGGCTTCCAGTCTAACCGATGCAGCCGAGTACCAGAATTTTACATTTAGCGACTGTCTATCTGACCTCCAAAACTCAATCATCTGAATAACGCGATATACTTGGGAACAAGTGATATGTTCAAATGGCAGCCGGTACAAAAACTTATTTTAACATACATGGCAACCCTCCACGAATCCACTGCGCCAAGTTTTGCTTAGCCTCCACACAAACACTCTAAAACCACCTCACTATAAACAAATAACAACAAAAACCCACCTCAATCCAGCTCTGCAGCGTCTCCCCGTACTTGGACTGGAACATGTCGGATATATCGCCGAGATCGATCTCGCTCCGCGTCACCATGACGCGGATGAGCTGGCGGTCGTTGGTGCCGAGACCCTTCATCGACTTGTGGAGACGTTCCGCGAAGAATAAGGGCTTGTTGCGCACGATTTTCACTGGAAAGTGCAAAGAAAAAAAATATTAATGATGTTGTCTTATATTGTGTTATTGTGAGATTTTGTGCTTAATTAAGTGCTTGTTTAAAAACTGATCTGCTCCTCTTTGGTATAGTCTGGACTGTGAGTAAGCATGACAACATTTCGAAATGTTTTATTTACTGTATTTAATAAAACCAAATGAACTGGCTATTACTAGAAGTAGTGTTGGCAGATAGCTGTTATGTAAAATCGGGGAGTGGAGTCTGAGCCTAAGTTTTGCACCCCATTTATGCAAGGAAACAAATTCTGTTAGACTATACCTTAACAAAACTGAAACCAACAACGCTTGTAACTTAGACAAAGCATTCTATGTGGTCTTGTAATTGTCATTATATTTCTTTACGTAGTAGACACCTCAAATATCAAATATCATTTTTAACCCCCGACGCAAAAACGACGGGGTGTTATAAGTTTGACGTGTCTGTGTGTGTGTGTGTGTGTGTGTGTGTGTGTATGTGGCATCGTAGCTCCCAAACGGATGATCCGATTGTAATGCGGTTTTTTTTGTTTAAAAGGTATGTCAGTCGGGAGTGTTCTTAGCTATGTTTGGTGGAAATCGGTTCAGGTCTTCAAGGTCATCAGCTCGTTTGCTAGATGTGATAGGAATGTTACACGCTCAGTTTACTTGCAAGTATATGTGGGATCTGAAATTTGAAACACTAATGTCTTTTGGAACCACTGAGCTGGTCTGCTGTTAGGGCACGAAGGTAGGAGACGTAACCCTGAACTGCCTTTTAGTAAACCCATCGAGTTTGGGCTCGTTGAATTTGTCTTGACGAGTTCTCTTCATGTTTCTGATTGACGAGAACCTGAAGCTGGAAATGGGATGTGGCGGATGAAACCCTGGAATGCCGGAATGAAACGGATAAACCGATTTACATTTTTGCTGAAAATCTAGAATGTCCAAAGGTTTATCTTTATTGTTTCTCAATCTGTGCAATTCTCCCAGAGCCAGTTTGTCATGAGGATTGTTAAACAGCTTCCTTTGGCGGAGATCGCATATAGCGACCCCATCTTAAGATAAAATAAATTAAATGAAAGAAGGAAAAATTAAGGAGCTCCTTTAAAAAGCATGAAATAAAATTAAATTATAAATTTAAAAACCCCGACCCAAAAAGTACGCAATAATTATGACAAAAGGTTAAAACGCTAAACCCTATAAAAGCAAAAATAACTTTTAACACTACGTAAACTAAATTTTGACGTGTCGGGGGACCGCTTTTTACCTTCATTAATACTTACATAAATCAAATGATACCTACCTAATTACAACATTCGTTTAAAAAAAAAACACATAGGTATCTAAAGTAATGAATTAGAGCGGTCCCCCGACACGACAAAATTTAGTTTACGTAGTGTTAAAAGTTATTTTTTGCTTTTTATAGGGTTTAGCGTTTTTAACCTTTTGTCATAATTATTGCGTACTTTTTTTGGGTCGGGGGTTTTTTTAAATTTATGTTTAGACTAGATACTTTAATTAAACGACTGTTTTATCCAACAGATACATACCAATAGCCCTCAGAGCCTTCTCAAGGTCACCGGAGAACTCGGCCTTGATGGCGTCATCGATGTCATGTCCAGTGAGGAACTGGTACTCCTGGAAGATGGCCTTCAGCTGCGGGAACGAACGCGAGCAGAGCACGGCGTTGAACACCGACTCGTCCGTACCGAGACGCAGTTCACCTGAAAAAGTAAGGGTGAAGGATTAAGTGGGTGATATTTTAGGGTAGGTACAGATAAAGGTAGTAGAGTATCTGTAAAAATTCTTTAATAGATTTTCGATTTTATCTCTTAAGTGTAAGGTTCAGTGTTAATTGGAAATAGACAATAAATTATATACATTAAATTATTTGTTTCAAGTTTAGAAACAGCTAAATTGAAAAAACAATACATATTGCTGTTACGGGAAGTTAAGACAGTTTATCCGAATTATAAAACTATAACTTATATTTATTTTGTAATCGGCTGTACATAACAGTTTTACTCGTACAAATCTTTTTTTAACGCGACCTTGATGAGAAGCCAGGAAATAAACAAGTCAAGATCAAAGTTATTTTTTGTCAATATCTAAAGACTTGCCGCTGTGCAAAAATTTCCTCTGTACATTTGTATAAATAAAAGAAAAATAAATTTTAATTTGATACAGAATAGGTAATTGTCCAACAAATTAATGTGTGTATGTAATTTTTTTATTGCCTAATATCCAATATAAATGATGTATTGATAAACCTTTGCTTATCAGTACACATGAATACCAATCGATCAAAAACAGCAATCGGTCAGCGCACTCCCAATGACTCAAATGACTCATTCGGACTAAAAATATAAATAAACATGAACTATATTTACGTCATAACATCATTCACTCTCATTTGTTTTAGTTATACGAGGAATTCTCAGTTCAGTGAGTGAACTCATGACGTCATTATTCAGTGACGTATTTTAGACTTGACACAGATCTACCTACGTCAGACAACACTCATCCTTGTTGTGCAATAACAATGTGGCCTCACTTAAAAGACATGTTATTAAGTGACGTATGCAAGACATATAAGAAAAAAATCTGTCTATGGAGTTTCTTGCCGGCTCTTCTCCATGAGACCAACTTTTTGGAACCGTGCAATGTGACGTTTCATAGGAGCCTGCAAAGGCCTATTTGAAACAAAAACATTTGGCCTCATTTATACAAGACATGCTAGTTAGTGACGTATATAAGACTTAACGTGACGTGTCAAACAAACTTCAGACAAGAATGATTCTTCCTAGGTTGCAATAAAAATAATGCCACCTCATTCAAACGAACTTAACAAAGGTATTTCATAAGAGTATGAGTAATACTTTACTCCATATACGTCAAAGGTTCAGTACATTTGAGATGAATCATGAACATTAAATTAGCTATGATTAACAGATAATGAGTGCGTTAATCATTTTTTTTTAATAACTAACAGTGAGATGCTGAGGTCATGGCCAGAAGTTTTGGGCATACGGCTTTGATGAGATCATAGATCACTGTTCAACAGCGTTTCGTAGAAAAATAGTCCGTAAACTACTTACAATAAAATATGATATTATAATACTGCCCGTTTCAGATTGAAGTTCATGGTTAAAATATACTTTTATACCGTTCAATTGCTGTAGTAAATTATAATGTAACACAATAAAAAACCTCTCATATTAAATCATTACTCATGTTCAAATAAACAACTACAGAGAACCACATTAATTTGTTAAACCTAATTAAGTAGCAGCTGTCACAATTTTAAATCCTTAATTTAGAAGCTCAAATTACCATCAATTATTCACTTCGGCCATCTCACATACATAATAGTTTGTTGGTATACATATAGCGTATAGTTGAATGCTCTTGAACTTTGGTTCACAAAAGAACGAATGGCAACAGTTGGTTTTAATCGAGATCTATCCTTTTATCTGTTATTGTTACAAGGACATCGCGAGTAGTGTTTTTGTGATTCTAGAATTGAATCATGTTTTGTACACATTATTTAAAAACATGCATGATATAAAAATAATAAATGACATGTAAAATATGTTTAAAAATATAAAACTACACAGATAAGGAAAGTGTATCGCATCCGTCCAGACGCAATTAAATTGCAGCATTTGGTCATAGGCTCGGATTTAAAACAAAACTTAAACGCTTTCTGATTTTATTTTATTGAACACAAATAGTTTTTTTTTTCATTGAAAACTCCGTCTTCTGCCATCAAAACTAATACCATATGTGGAAGTTTTTTGCGGACATGATACTTATATAGTTATGTAGATAATATCAAAGGTACATCTCATAAAATTAACACCTTTCTGTGCCTCCGTATATGTCACACACGTGATTGACTGCGATAATTTTAAAAGTAAACGGCCTTGTTTACTATTTGATGTTGTTGTGAACGTTACTTGATACTATTTTCTGAACAAACTGATGAAAAATTAAATTAAGACATACTGGATTTAACTTTAGGTCAAGGTTGCCGAAATCTTGCAGTATTGTTTTGTATTTTAAACTGATTATTGTCATGTTAAAAATACTTAATTAAGTGTTATTTCATTTTCGCCTCTATATTTAAAGGAATAGGGTTCAAAATCTTACCAGCTTGAAGCAAACTCCTGGCGTCTTCCCTAGCCTTGTCGACGTCAACGTGGAAGTCCTCAGATCTGTTACCCTGGAAATTACACAAATAGGTTTTATTAACATGGTTCAAAGCTTTCTAGTTGCTTTCACTTATTATTTTCAAATAAAATGACGACCAAGCATAGATAGACATTTTTTATCATTTAAAAGACCAAGTAATTCCTGCATACCCTCCAAAACAACTCTCTTAACAAGAGAACAGTATGTTTTCTAGACATATAGATGTTTTATCTCTCGAAAGTGAGTCGCATTTGTGTTTACACAAAACATTGGCTGGCAACATGCTGTCTGACTTATATAATAACGTCAGTCAAACCAACCGACCGTGAAAACGTTTCGTCCAAATCTCCACTTAGCTATAACAAACACAATATTTACCATAGACAGTGATGTCATCAGCCTCTTGAAGTTCCCAGATGTGTCACCACGCAGATCGTCTTCAAGGAGGGTTCCGTACACTGAGGAAAGAAAATAACAAACAATTAATCAATCATTATTCAAGTAAATACATATGTCTCATAAGTCACAACTGAATAATCTGGGAGTAAGGAAAGATGAGCAGAGATTTCATAAGGCAGGTAGGACAGACTCCTTCTACTTTTATACACTTACATATATTTTTTGAATAATAATAAAGTTTATTGATCCACAATTACATAAACAAATCACTTCTTAATGTAAATGAGGTAGATTTATACAAAGCTACGCTGTTACTACTTCACCAGAGAGGTATCTGTTCTATGGTCCCTGACCCTGGCGGTGCCTGTATCTTGGGGACCTAATTTCTAACGACATTGAGGTTCAAATGCGATCAGTTACGGATGAACTAAAGAGGCTATGATATCTTGGTCATCATTTTGTTCTCTGTGTCTGGGACCTAACTGTGACGTAAAATGCACGCTTGAGTAGAGCACCTGTCTTTTCGCACATTCTTCGTCACTTCGTCAGTCTAGTCTAAACTAAAACAAAGGTGTATGCGACATGATTACAAAGACTGTACTCAGTATAGGACAATGATTGTTGATCTTTTTTTATTTGTATGCAGGAGTCATATTTCTTGGGAAAAATAAATGTTATAGTAGAACAAGAGTACAATGACACGGTTCCATATTGACTGATTTTGAAGGATAAGAGGTCATTAATCTAGTTCTACTCTGGACAGTGAAATGAATACCCTTTGTGGAAGAAATGTCACAGATATAGATGAAATCGATAAGAAAACAAGGTTGCGAAAGGGAAATTATACGTGGGTTCGAGCCACAACTCTTGGACCATAGCCAAAAAAAGTTTGAAAACGTGTACGCTAAAACTGATAGTATTTTGTTTTAGGCGGCCAAATGTATCTAGTTTCTAGCTAATGTATTTTTAATAGAACAAATATGTATGAATAATGATCGTTTATTTATACGCTTTGTTTATTTTATCGAATTAATTTCTCGAAGTAACGTCACAACTTGGAGTTCTGCCCATCTCGTCAATATACTGGGAATTGCAAATCTGTCGTACTAAGAAATGTGGGTATTCCCCCAGAGAGATTATTCACTTTATTTTCCTATTAATCAGATACTATGAAAATAGCCACACTGGTTTGCATGTTACATACAAAGTAAAAGGAAACTGCTCGTTACTTAATTAAACATTCTTACATTTCTCATTTACTCTAACTAACTGGGACAGCGAGTGGTTGATTGACGACCCACTCCCACTTATGCAAAGGAGGCCTGAGCTAACATAAAAAAAATACAGACCGGTTACACTCTCTTGGCTAATTTAAAAAAGAAAAACAAACTAGTTTTCTTTGAAATGATCTCCCAAAACATCGAAAGACCTAACCTAACTAACCTAACATTTTTTTTTTCGAAACAATACATTCGGAGCACATGACAACAGGCCGCTTTTCCTTCCGCCGATAACAAGGCAATGTTAACGAAATTGGTGTAAACCGATTGGAAGTCCGAACACGCAACCCAAGGCTACTTTTGACAGGCCATTAAGCAAAATCAGGCAATTCATAACTGAGGCTCCGAAAAGCCTCAGTGACGTCATATCGTGACTTAACATCCACTTTTGGCTACGATCCAAATATTGTTCCGGCTTGCTGAATAATCGACGTTATACGTAACTGTTGTATTTTTTTATATGGGAGTTACTGTAGTACACATACTACGGAACCTAGTACATGATTCGCAATGGAAGAAAAGGTACCTACCTTGATTATGTGGTAGTAATAATCGGTTGGATGACAATACTGATCTTAGCATGCAGGTTGAGCACTACAAAGACTTTAATTGCAATAATCAAAGCAAAGACTGAATGTCTTTCTAATAACAGGGTTTTTATCAGTGTTTGCATTAGGCACAGCTGTAGTCAGTAGTGTGTTGACGAACGAGGTTTTTTTTTGTGGATTCTGTGATAATATAGATTTGGACCAGCGCCAACGCGTCTGTCTAGGCAGCCTGATATCGTTTGAAAGAACGCAGAAACGTCTTGATAACGAACACAAAAATATTTTTTGAAATATCCTCAGTGTAATGGGAACTAGTTGCATTTGCAGATCTAATTATACGATACGAATTTTCATAATACGAATACCCCTGGAACGTTTCCTTTGAATTGGATACCTACGAAGAACAGAAGATTTAAATAATTAATTAATAATTTAATTACGAATAGTAAATATAAATTTAATAATACATTTAAAAAATTACCATATTAAAGTTTTAAATAACGGACGCATTAACTTCAATGAGACAGGAAAAATTAAGTTATGGGGGCAATTGTAACACTAGTAAAAATAGTTAGGGTATATTTCGGAATACCTAGGATTAACAATGGTCTCATCGTATCCATTAACGCCAAGTACAATTGTACTGAATCGGAACTCAGGAACGGTGTTATTTTAGGCGCGGTTGAAGGAAACCATTCATTAGATGTAACATCACACGTACAAGGACGAGTGAGCGAGAAACTTCAAGTTTTACACCAATTCACACGATTTCATACCAATCGTGTATTGTTCTAGATTGGTTGTATCCTCTGTTTGATTATTATACGGGTTCTTGTGGTAAATAAACTGGTATTGGTCGATTCTCAAGTTCATTTACCGTCACTTTATTGGTGCGAAAGGGCCCAGACTCTTAGCGAAGCGGAAGTTTTTAAAGGAACCAATAGAATTTGAAGAGGGCAAACTCCTTCCTGATTGGGAGATTACTTATTTCTTAGACATAGTAACGAAGTCAGACGTTATTCTTATTATTATTTTTTCTAGAAAACAAATGGCAGCCTCGTATATAAATTAGCAGCAATCATTCGGGGAGAACGATAGCCAAATTCAATTACAGAAATAAAATGATTACAGAATTTTTTAATCGAAACGACACGGGTCGAAAGTCAACAGCTGTCGTACGATAGCTGACATCACACCACTGACCGTTTAAAAGTTCGAGCGAGACGCAAGATCTTGTACAATTGAGGAAAACGTATGATGCCTAAACCCCTTAGCTACAGTTCGTATTATGTAAAAGGAAGTATAAGTTATTTTTCATTAAGTAGTTCCACTTAAAACTAATCACATGGAATACAAGGAAATAAAGAGTGATTCAATTATACAAGTTACATCATGCATTTCTTTGATCCAAAGGCATAATTGGAACTTATCAGGAACATTATGAAGACCATTAAAAGTTATGTAGGTAACTTTGACACAAAACCGACACAAAAATTGCCCATGCCACGTTTAAGTCTCATGTAAAAGGGAATGCATATAAAGAGGACCACCAACGAGGTCCAAAACGAAAACTTTAGAGTGATTTAAAGAAGGGGAACTTTACAACTTTTAGTATATTACAAAGTACATACTCTGTGCCTTGTGTACTACTTCGCTCAAACATGAATTGGAACCAATACTTACCATGTATGTTTAACACGCATAACACCTGAGTTATTTGAAGGACACGTTTGAATATGTATAGATGTCTACTACAAACTTAAGTGCTAGCGCATGTAATTTATCAAAGTGCTCCAATCAATTAGTGCTCTTTTACTTCAAGGTTTCATAAATAATATAATAACTGACATCAAAATTCTTCAGATAAGTAAGAATGTACTCTTGATATGCATGACTGTTTATACCAACAATGACACAGAAATAGCAAAAATACGACGAACATTGCTTGACTTTATTTACAGTTCTGCCTTTACATCAGTGTATATCCTTATTTACACCTACGACACTTCATTTTCAAGAATAGATTTCAGTACGGTTACATTATCCCTGAGTAATAAAGTCTATGTTTTATATGCGTCACTGCAGACTTTTGTTGGCAGAAGAGGTAAGCTCATGCTGTCACAAAAGATCAGACTACCTCAGGACGGGGGCTTTAGATTCCTACCCTATGTACTTTACGATTTTCTTTTAAGGAATGATGAACCTTTTTAAGATGTTATACATATATATTATTTTTATTAGTATAAAGTTGCACATTTGCCCTACCCCATCAAATCACTCTTTCACTCTAAGGTTGGCTGGAAGAGAACCCAACACTGGGTTAAGCTCGCCAATGTACATTATCTCTCTGTTTGCAGTGGGTCAAATGTATTTATGTGTGCAATAAAGAATAGAACCTTCATCGAATTTTGTGGTCACAACCTCATCCTAACTTCACGGTCCAAAACAAATGGCCATCAGCACGACCTAGCCCTAAAAAGTCTGTCACAAAAAAAGAAATACTCACTGGCAGTGTAAGCTTGCTTAATGACATTGATCTCGTGGTTGGACATAGTGCACATGACCTCAATGAGGACATCCTCATCCGTGCCGATGCCCGCGATGGCATCGTGGAGCTCCTTGGAGTAGAACTGGGGCAGAGGAGTCATGAGGGCCACCAGGAGATCCTCGAACTTGCCGCTGGTTTCACTCTTTAAGTCTGCTATGAGATCCTGTTGAGAGAAATGGTTGAATAAGTGCATTGTTCTTTTAAAACGACAATACTAGACACCCAAAAGAATAATCTCATAATAGTATTATATCCTAGGGGAGGTGTTCCGAAGTCCAAAATATCGATCTGTTTACTTGTGACTAGTTTTGTTGTGTACGTAGTAAACTTTTATGGAGTAGCGAGTTACCCGAGTAGCGGAAGGTTTTATGTCGCGGAAGTAACATAAAAGTATTTTTTTCTTTTTCTGCAGTTTCAATCATTTTACCTAAGCAACAAAATAATAATTTCCAAAAAAACTTCAAATCAAGTGATACCACGAAGCAGCTATTTATTTGAGTTACTCCAACGACCATTAACATTAATGAAATTACACAGTTACTCACAAATGCTACAGAAAGCCTATTAGCTAAAGGGCTATCTAGCCTATAAGCTTATCTATACGTACTAATTTAAGAGTTCTTTCTACGAATGGTCGAGTAAACATGCGTATTTACAACTTTCAGGGAATGGCGATCGATGAGACCTCGTCATCTATCAAGGGGTGCCTAATGTCAACTTGGTGCCAAAAATCCGCGAAGAAAATTGATCGGACACATCTGTCTGGTTGGGCCTTTGTAGATAAGAGGAAATTCTACTAAATAATTAAGATATTATACTTGAATGAGGAAGGGGCTTATTTAATTTAAAACCAGTTTAATAAATGTTTGTTGAAGTTTTTTTGAATGGCAATCTTAGTTTTAACAACTGTATCAAATCAGCTAAACTATATGACTGTGTCTTCAATATGTGGTATTTTTAACGACTTTTTTATCAGCAGTCTACAAAATAATTTGTTATTTCCACATTCAATAATTGTAAAAGAGCAAATATAATATCAAACAGAACAAAAACTTTTCTTTGTCCTTCCTTGCCATAAAACCAGACTAAAATTGCCGTAGCTTATTTACTTTTGTCGTGTATAACACGTCCTACGCTCGCCAACACGCATGCCCAGCGCTGTTAGTATGGGCAAATCGTCCCAGATGGGAGGAGGACAGCAGTGTTGACCAGCAGTGGCCGGTTTTCGGCTGGGATATGATAAGTATCAAATTCAATAGATGATCGGGGGAAGCCTACCGATTATTTCCGTCAGAATAGGGAGTTCCCAATGTTTTGTTTTCGACGTCAAATCGATAATAGTGCTGACATCGGGTCTCGACTCCTTCCAACGTTATTTCCCAAACTCAAGTCTTGTTTGGTATTGTTATTATCATTTGATTGTAATATTTTTTATCATAACACATTTTCCTTTTACAAATAATAGTTTCTATATATACCTAATTAGCTGTTTTATAACGAAGATCGAGGGGCTTGGCTAGGATTAATCATTGAGTCCTTTTATCAGTACCTGCTGTATTGTGCATTTTCAGGAATGCTTACACAACATGTGATGTACCTAAGTACCTAAGACTGTTTTATTTCTTCATATTTATCTCGTTGAAGTTTTGAACGAAAAAAATACATATTTGGTATGTCGATACAATATCGTAAAGTACAGCTAGCAAAACCTAAAAAACTCCCTGTATATTTATTTTACATCTAAAAAACTTTGCATATTTAAATTTAAGGAAAAAAACATATTTTTCCTAGTTCAAATATGCACGTATCGCGTTTACTGGGGCACTAGTGCATAATTATATTAATTATACATTAACCGAGGCCAATGTAACAATGGTGATTAAATACGATAGCTAGGTTCCTACGTTCCAATATTCTAGCTATCTGCAGTTTTGCTTAGGTAGTAGAGATAACAATTTCACATTCCTATCTTACTGTTACAGCCATTATATCATCCCACGGTTGGGCACAGGCCTCCTCTCACACGGAGAAAGATTGAGCATTAATCAAAACGCTTGCTCAATACGGGTTGGTGAATTCAGATTATATAGTCCAGGTTTCCTCGAGATGTTTTCCTTCATCTTTTTATCAGCCATTGGTGTCCAAGATATAGATATTTAGAAAGAACAAACATAGAAAAGTTGCATTGGTGCTTGCCTAAACTGGAATAGAACCCACACCCTCATAGGCCCTCATAGCCACTACTTAGGCCACCACGACTTTTTCCTATCTTGTATGGGGCCAAAGACTATAAAACCACTTGACTGCGCATACAGTGCCCCGACGCTCGCCAAAAGTTAGTGATTTTGCGCGTACTATAAGGCTACGATCAGTACGATCCTTTAGTAGCGACCAAGTCTATGACCTGCAAACACGCTAAATTATTGAGGATTTTATTTAGTAAAAAATAAAAAAAATGCCTACATGCGCGATGAAATGGTGCGGGAAACAATCCAGGACATCTAGTTACAAAAAGAATGGCATCGGCAAGTATCAATACCAAAATTAGGCTTTGATTTAATTATATTACGAAATACCACAGGGGTCTATTTAAATTGGTGGTTGGTGAACCGCGCTCACGCTCGTTGATGTCTTTTGGAAAAGTCCCTTTCTTTCATTAAGAAATTCTAATACGTCCATCTCTTTCTTGCCCTTTGTATTCCTATCGATGAAATTCGGGCTGTTACCTTTAAGGATGAAGTGGATATCGATAATAGTAAAATATTAATTTAAAAATATATTTTATTTTGGCTAATGAGTTAATTAACTGACTATAGCGTCGTTAGAGGCAGCTGTTCTTGGTGCCTCCACAAATTACTTTTAATGTAATTTAAAATAATGCCGGCGTTTATTTAACAATGTTTTTGCCTATCTTAGTAAGTTTTTATAAAACTCATAATTTTGGAATAGTTACATCGTGTATCTATTTAAAATATATCAAGAAATATGTAGACGATCGATTATCGTTTTTTACCAAAAACAATCAGGGCCCTAAAACAATAATTCGAAAAACTTATACTAAATTAACACATTTTAAGAATCAAACATTTTCTTGTAAGGAGTTCTTTTTTGTAATAGACTGATTTTTATTAAATATTCTTATACGATTTTTATTGAGTTTTTATTACTACGATGAAATACATTTTATCGATATTTTTTAATTGAAAGAGAGCAATCCCTTGCTGAGCGTTCTCATGCAACTCGACCTTGAACTGACCAGTAGTAGCCGCGGATTATGCCGCGTCCCCCCGCCCGCAGCGGTGAGTCGTGTTCTTAGAAAAAATTGGCGAGTGCGCTCTCTAGTCGTTATTTACTTTATGTATGGGGCTAATGATGGGCTTATGTCAAAATTCCACCTCTACATACAAAACAAATTAACAGGTGCATAGAATATTGATGACGTCCGTACGGCAAAACTGAAAAAATCACATTAAAGTTTTTTTGCTTATCTAGAACACATGTTAGGCCCAAAATAAAACAGATTTTTTTATCTTCGATTTTTCTTCAAGCACTGGAGGAATGCCAACGATTCTAATAGTAATTCTAATTCGCATTTACGTAAAGTACTCATTCACAGAATAAAAGTAGCATTTCACAAATAAGCTGTTTATTTTCCTCGCATCATTTACCTACTTACTATACTTACATAATTTTTGTAGGTTAGTATAGTACCTAACTATGTAGGTATGAGTACCTATACCTACTCATATACTATAGTATATTATATATGATACCTATTTTCCTTCATACAAGTAACGATAACGAATATAAGTAATTAATTAATACAAAATTGTAGGCGTCCAGCTGCTAATACGTAAATGGGCGCTCAGCCTTTTAGTTAATTGGTAAACTATACCACAAGGACAAAAAGTTAGTCATTATTATCCTATACATATATGTAGATTGTTTGTAGTTTTGGCCTATCGCTTATAAGTATTAAATAATAAATGCCGAACAGTTTTCCTAAAAGGTATATAGGTAAACAATGAAAAATATTAAGTAGGTGAATGTGAATGCTTTTAGGTGAATAATTGTATTGATTTATTATTATTTACATAAGATCATGTTTTGATTATAATCAAAACATAAAGTACAAGAAATAATCAGTTATTATTGTCATTGCTGATTTATCATGAGGCTTTGATAATAATGAAGACAACACTACATTAGAGATACGAACTCTTATCTTAATTGAAAATGTAAACAAAGTAGTTTCGAACAATCTTTATCGTAGATAACATGACTACTATATTTTTGATAACACATAGCTCATACCAGGGGCCTGATTCTCTTAAGTTAATAATGTCAAAATTGAATCGCAATAGCAGTTTTAACCATATCGGGCATTCTGGTGCTAATAAAAGACCAATCGTATTCCAATGACATTCGATTGGTTTGCGATTGGTCTGCCATTTTGGTGATTTTAATATTTACGGTAGTTTGCTATACAATCATATTGCGATCGTAAATATTTTGCAGACTATAATGATTCATTATTGAACCACAGAAACGGATAAAAACGTTTATTTAAAAGAAAAAATAGGGGAATGCCACATACGCTTCAATCGTAATCGAGTCGGGATTGGATCGCAGTCGAATATGAATCGTATGTTGCTTGAGTAAAATTAGGAGAATCGGGCCTAAGGTAGGAACTTTTGTAAGTAAAATATCAAAGACTATCATGTCCCTCTTTTACTATTCATTAATATTCGTCAACTAATTAACAAGCTGTCATTAGTCAAAACAAAGCACGAAAATGTCAGCGTAAAAATTAGATTAATAGTTCGCGTTTAGTGTAGCTACTCTAGAATTAGACTAACCGAACAAAGAACAGCATACTATAGCTACACTTTTGCATTGTTTTCGTATCAAATAGGCATCTACTGTTAATGGAAAACAAACGCAGATCATTCTTGTGTTTTGTGAATTTGATTAGTTTATACCATATGAACAAGAATATATATACTTAAAGATTGCCAATAGAGACAGAAGATTGACAGGATAAAAAACTTATTGTAGCTTCCTAGTCACTTCAAATATTTTTGTAATTTTGGAAATAGACAAAGGCAACGTATCTAATTTTATAAAAGCGTTGGAATGAGTCTAGACGTCTAGAACGATAGGCCTTGAACTATGCCGATTACAGACATAAGCCATATGGACAACGTAACGATTTCAAACTATTATTAATGTGTGTTACTATGGCTAGACTGGACGGAATGGACTTTCTTTTCTCATGCAAGGTTCTTTTCCAAATGAATTTCATGATTAATTCTAAAGCATGTTTTCTTTTTGCACTCTCATCATTCCTATTTCCCCTTAGTATTTTTACCATAATGCCAAGTTTGAAGACTATTTTCGGTAACTTTTTTTACGCGCCGTCATTTAGGCAGTTGCAAATATTCAGGCCCAAGTTCACTGACAACGTACATATACCTACGTAAGTTTTCCTTAACAACTGTTTACCTACTACGATTTCATACATTCAATTTTGAAACAATTTTTACAAATTAAACAGTTATTTTAAGAAAACCGGACGTTTACGCTGTCGATGAACTAGAGCCTTAGACTTAACTCTCCATAATATGCAACGAACCGCCAAGAAATATAAGACTCACCTTTCCATACAGGGTTTTGAACTCGAAAGCGATGCGCAGACGTTGTTCATTGGTGCGTCTCGTTAGGCATTGGATGATGGCTTTCTCGTCTGTGCCGAAGCCTTTCATAGCTTTGCGAAGGACCGCCGCATCTTCCCGAGGGTCGAAATTGCTGACCGGTACCACTGTGGGCTTCGTCTGAAAAGGAGACTTTGGTCATACTGGGTATTTGTCATAGGCGGTTGAGAATTTTTAAGTAGGTACGGTAGACTACACATCAGTGGTAACTGTCATGCACCTTAACTCAATAGTAATAAGTACGATTTTCCTATAAAACTGTTACCACTGACCTGAAGTTGACTGTACTTAAATTATAGTAAAGTAAAATAAAAGTTGAGTGTAACGTAAGTTGATATTGCAGATTCGGCTTTTAAAATTATGATTTCGTAAGAAATTACTGTTTCTATGTTGATGATATAATGAGGATTACGAAAGCTGCAAAACGGCCTATTAGGTACATAAACAAAAACCAAGTAAAGCCATGACTTTAGTGCCATTTATATAGAGATACAAAGAGAAAAACAAATAACTTGTTTGACTAACAGCAAATTATTTAGCTTTAAGATAAAATCTAAATACAAATTAGGGCGTTTTGGCGTGGGTGTTAGTGCATTTTTGATAGAACATCGAACATAACAGCGTTAAACACACAGATATAAAGAAGCACATATTGTTATTAAGCCTAAAATGCATCGAATTTAAAACAGGTATGATATGCACTATTAACGCCTATTTAATAGCTTCTTCATGTTTCGTATATAAATCTGACTAACCGTACTACATTAATGAATCATGAACAGAAACAATAGATTTGTGAAACGATCGAAATTTTAATATTAACAGTGTAATCGTTGCAAGCATGAAGGTTGAATATTATCTGTATCGTGGGACTATTTGTATCCAGTAGGTCAGTAACAACGATAAACGGTTTGCAATTGACTTCTATGCGATAAACGGTTCACAATATTTGACTAGGCGAATCGCTTATTTAGACTTTCAGCTATGTATGTACCTGGACCTCTTATAAAGATAAGTATCTCTAACAACGTAAACACGTACTGAACAATTCCACTTGTTAACTCTAGTTATGCGTGCAACATGATTGTCTTAAGCGCATGACACAATTGGAACAAATTCGTCATTGAAACATAAAAGAAAATAAATACCGTATAACGAAACGATTTAAATCCTCGTCGTATACCCATTGATGCTCTATACGCACTGCGCATACTTGAATTCGATGTTACAGAGGACATATTAATTAATCGATATTTTTTTTCAAACCAACGGAAATAGCACAGTCACATCACTATTAAACACCATTACACGAGTAGATTATTGGTTGTGCGGCTTAGAGGTGAGACCAAAGGTGTACTTTAAGATCACATCCATTGTACTGGGGACCAATGCCAAGACTGAATCGTTGGTGGCTTTGATAAATGTACTGAGAGACGAAGTGAGCATAACAATGTAATTGCAGCAAACTGTTCCTTGAATAGAGTCACAGTACAAGTAGGTACGTCGTCAGCCTCCTGTGTTACTCTCAATAATGTTCGTCACGAATTCAAGCTGAGTTTTTTTTAAGAACACTATGAGCTTGTGACTGGCTGATTAAATTTTATATAAATTTTTGAAAATTGAAATCTAAAGAGCACCTATCCATTACGGCAGATTAAATAATTGCTTATAGTATGGTAACGTATAGTTAGATGACATACAATTTTCACTATAAATAATGATTTATAAATTACCATTAACTTGATAAAATCTAGATGTTGCAATCTTTGCCTTTGTCTACCTACTCATGTTATCTTTAATCTTCACACTATTATGGATGCAAGAAAAATACAATAATATTAAAACTACATAGCATTGTGTACTTTAAATACCTCAAAAAAATCCAGCTTCTTGCATCTCTAGAAATCTAGACTAAGAAGAGAGGGAACGAAATAAACAAAAAAATTAACAGAAGGAAAAATAATTCAAAGTGACTTTTTGTAAATAAAAAACACCCAATTACTTATTTGTCATTGCATGCATTTGCAACATTGTTATATACAAAAATAAATGTGTGAAATTATTTTATACATGTAGTTTTATGCATGATATTACGTGCACCTTTGTTCATGATATATATGTATAAAGACATACTTAATTTGGAAAAGTAAGAGGCATGAAAAAAAAATCTTAATTTATCCTAGTTGAATACAGTGTTTCTAAAGCAACATAAAAACATACTTAATATGGAAAAGTAAGAAGAATCATGAAGAAACATTGTTAAATTATCGTAGTCAAATACAGAGTTTCTAATTAAAGCAACACAAAACATGCATACTACAGAACAACCATGCACATAACTGCCATTGTTTTGCTTATCACAATAAGTAGCTTATGATCAAATTAGTGCAATAGTAATTAATACTGAAGAAATTAACAACTTCTCACACATAGAAGAAGAATAAAAAAAATAAGCGATACCTTACCACATTGGGCCAGCACACATTAGTAGTTACGGGACAATATTGTTAAATTCACAGATATCACGAAACATAAAATGTCTGAATTATAATAATAAAAATTTAATAGAGCCTAACATTGCAACATTATCAGATATATTTTATTTCCTCTTCATGTATGTAAAATTAAACCATAATATATTACCGTTATATCATACTAAGTTATGATACATTACATTTGTGCACGCCCAAGTGGCAAGGATAGTTAAGGCAGCTCAACGTACCTTTTCATATTGAGGCACGGATGACACACTGTAAGCTTGATGGCTATGTGCAGGTGACTGATACTGTTGATGCCCCTGATAATGCCCCTGGTTACCCTGAGGGTAACCTTGGCTAGCTTGCGGGTAACCCGGCTGGGCATGCCCGCCCTGCCCCGGGTAAGCACTTTGAGCAGGAGGGTACCCTTGTTGAGCTTGTGGGTACCCTGTTTGAGCAGCTTGTGGGTAACCCTGAGACGGGTACCCTTGAGCAGAATTTGGATAACCCTGATTTGTTTGTTGGCCTGGATATCCAGAGCTCTGTTGGGGATAACCCTGTGGTACCTGGGGGTAACCGGGACCGCCACCAGGCTGAGGTGCTGGGTAACCCATAGTTGGGAATCCTGGCATTGGTAATGGGTTCCCGAAGGATTGTGGGGCTGCGTTGTTGAATCCGATATTATGATAGTATTGTTGTTGTTGCGGGTTTCCAGCTTGGCCCTTGAAGGAAATTAAAAGTAATGTCAATTCATCTAGCAAAGCAAGTGCTGTGATAATGTGTGTGAATTGAAAATAATTTAATTTATATGTTTTATTTCCTGTTGTATAATTTACTCACAAATAAACCAAGTTAATTCCGATTTATAATGAGTAAAATGCCCAGAATCATGCAAGAGACAAGGTATAATATCTACAGTAATTTTATACAATTCTCTTATAATGTACTTAGTTAGATACCTATAATAACCAGCCTAGAATATCACTTGTCCTATTTTTTTAATATTGTGTTGGAACTTTATGGAAAATTCATAAACATTTCTTGAGATATTTGAAGAGGTGTTCATTCTTTTCATGTTTCACTCTTTTTGTAAGCACTGCAATACACTTTTGTGATAAACAAAACAGTGGACTCTCTAAATGCACCGATATCAAATTACCAAAAACCAAACTTTTTGCGAACTATGCCATTCATTCCAAATTTAAACACCGTGCATTACAAAAGACCCAAGCTATTACTACAACTACACAGAATAATTAAAAAAACTTACTTGCTGCCACGGATTCATTTTAATACGACTTTGTTGATGAAAAACTTATTAGACACTGAGTAAGCAAGCGGTAAATGCTAACAGAATTGCTTGTTGTGATGAATAACTTATACACGCGCCGGTGACTAATAATTCTATTGCACCATGAACACAAGAAATCTACGTGATGACGTGAGCCGGTTCCGCTACTACTTTTCAATGGGAAATCTACTTTCTGTGAGAAAGAACTTTATAATAGTGCCAGTGACCGATGAGGACGTGAATGGGACGTGACGTTTACAGTAAATGCCAAATGACAACTTTGACAACTGTATTGACAATGACAGACATGATTCGTTTCACGCAAGCACTACCGCAGCTACTGCAAATATAGCAGTAGTGCAATATTAAAAACTAATTGCAGATGGCGATATCATCGACTATACCACAAGTCTTATAATATCTTGTTCTCATCAGCAAACTCATTGGTTCTTTACTTGAAACTGCAGAATTTCTTGAATAATCTCATCTCGAATTTTAGCAATGACTAATTTGAACTCGAACTCTAAAAAAAACTTACCCGTACGTGGGAAGTTTTGTGCAAGTTGCGGAGAATTTCAAAGAGCATTAGTTAAGGTAGAATTCCGTGGGTCGCAGCTGATGCAGCCGCGACCATCGCGACGCAGCTTTCGGTTTTCATTACAATACAAATGCTTTTGAATCAGTATTTGGTAATATCCTTCTTCATTTCTACTTTTTAAAGATAGGGTCGATTGGTAATCTATTTTCATAATACAGCCACAGCAGCACGTCATCCTCCCCTTCTTCAAGGATATCCATTTTCATAGGTTACCTTTAGGTAACTGGAACAAAAAATGTTATAGTAAGTTCAACTCAGTCGTGCGCGCGGCCTTATGTGTGGGTAACCCTTGTACATATACAGTGACTTTGTATGCGTGACAAGAGGTACAGTCGGGTACAAATACAGTTATCTAGGGGTTGCATACGAGTGTTTAAAGAAAAACAGTTATTACGTAATTTAATGTTTATTTATTTATAATGATTCTAAATCGCTACTTAAAAAATCAAATGATGAATTTTCGGATTCGCTACTCTCCAAGGTGAATTATAAATTCTGACTCCATGTCAAAATGTCTATAGCATTCTTCTTTTTTCTTACATGTCGACAAGTATTACCCAACATTCCTTCATCAATTTGACTTATACGTTCATTTATGAGTTTCATTATTTCCGTCTTATTTTGGTCGACATTATGCGAAGCAATATATTTTTTTTTAATTCCCCACACATTTTGTTTAGGTACATTATTATATTTATTGTCTGCGTACCCCGAGCTAGAAAATATGTAAGGAGTATTTAAATCATCTTAGATATTTCACCTCATTCATTTCTTAGATACTGTCAATATAAATTTGAAAAGACGAAAATAATGAAAAACTATATTTTTCGTTGTTTCTCCATAATAATTTCTCCGTGAATAACTAGTATTTTCGTAAGCGACTGTACCCATAACAAAAAGCGATAAGAACACGTCATCCTCGGACGACGTCACTGTCACACGAATGAAAGTTGTATATTTACAAGCCGACGCACACATAGGGCCGCGCGCAAATCTGAGTTGAACTATCTATAGCTCGGGTTTTCCTCGGCTCTTACGAAAAGAGATCGTAACAACCTATTGTGTCCTCTGCATCTAGAATCTAGAAAACAGAAAAATATAATTGTCATAAAATAACTTTGCATTCTGTAGCAATCACTGTCAGTCATTGTGGCATTGTGGAACGGCCAACGATTATGGCGTAAAGTGGTTGGTCTGTAAAATTTTGTAAATAAATAAAAAAAAACAAAATTCATTAATAAAATCGTATGCTTTATTATTTTCTGTGTATATGGATCGCGGGAGATACGCGACGCTAACTCGTTACTGCCTCACAAATAATCTGCTACAGAATAAAAAGCAACTATGCCTGCGAAGATCTCGGTCGCACCAGACAAACACAAAAGTGGTCTGCCCTCAAGAGGTTTATCAAAAATTACTGTTCAGTAAAATAGGATTAGTTTCTTGTATTCAGGAAAACTTTTATAGATCGTGTATGTATGACTGGAATGGTGCTGTTATGCTCGTTACTGGTACCAGGGGAATTGGTGCACATATTGTGAGGTTTGGATTGGAACAAGGTGTGAAGGTAAGATGTAGAAATCAGAAGGTTCGTCGTCACAGCTGAGAAACGTTCATTGCTGGACAAAGACCTCCCCAGGCTGGGGATTAATTTAGGAGCAATGAATTTGCTCAAAGGTACCTAGGCTTACCTCTCTGGGCTTGCGTGTTGGCTAGAGCAGCTTTATTTTAAAATTATATATATATTTTTAATAACAGTATCCTATGTGTAATTGTCACTGTTATCTTCCAGAATGTGACAAGTTTGGACATCGATGAAAGAAGCGGCCTAGCATTACAATACGAGTTGAACCATAAATATGGTGAAAAAGATAAAGTGAAGTTTATAAGTTGCGATTTCACAGACGTACATCAACTTATGGGAAGATATCAGGAAATACTGTGTGATAAAAACGAAACCTTCGTTGTAATCAATGACGCTGAACTAATGAATAATAATTTGTGTCAACAGCAGTCTGGCGAAGAAAGAAACACAATTGCGGTGATCATCTAGCCAGATTACCTATAAATAAAAAACTTGAAATACTTGTTGTACTGGTGGCAAAAGTCACCTGCAGCGGCTGCATGAAAACAGTCGATATCTGAGGGCGACTGCACGTGCGACTGCCGCTTCGATCTAAAACGAATCATACCAGTCGTGCAGCCAATAAACGCATGGGCGTAGCCACAGTGGGGCTGCATTTAAAACGTGCCTATCTCAAATGTTACAATAATCCAAATAGATTCAAGATCGTTACCGTTACCACCTGGCGCCCCTATTTCCTTGGCGCATGTGTGTGCTGCATTCTTCGCACACAGGGATGGCTTTGCCCTTCTGATGAAGGCCACAGTATTTCCTTCGAACAATCCGGCAGCCCAATTTTGCTTCCCTGCATTTATACCTAGTTCAAAGATAGTTTTCACAATCTTCTCGTACCTATGCGCCTTATAGATGTGCCTTGCCTAATCTCAAAAATATATTCTGTATTTTCAGACTGGCCTCGTATTAGGTAATTTGACGGCGTTAGATCTTATGCGTATGGATAAATATGGAAGAGGAGGCACTATTATAAACATTTCTTCTGCATTCTCTCTATGTCCCACACCGTTGACTTCGGAGAATACATCTACAAAACATTCGGTTATGACTATGTGTATCGGCTTAGGCGTAAGTGAATTTTCAAACTATGATGCTTCTTTTGGAAACAAATGTAGCAAGGACCCCAATGCGAATGCTATGGAATGCTTAATTATAAAAAAAACTGAGTTTATTGAAATGGAAAGCATGCTTATGTTTGCTGAGTGCAGATTCTGAATCCCGACCCGGACATGCTTTGTCTCACTCGTGAATTAAAGTCAATTTTGCGCAATGTTTTCATTCAGCAAAATCTACGTATTCTACGAATCCTCGGTAACAATATACTAAGTATGGTGCCAACTACTACGAGTGTTAAATTTCTATAATCTTTTTCAGAATGACGAATTCTTTCGTAGAACTGGTGTTCGTGTGATAACTGTCTGTTATGAAGCAAGCGATCCTAAATACGAAAATGTATCTCAACACGAATCGGAACCCAGATTTTCTACCATTATGAGTCCGTGTTGTAACCAATGGTGCGTAACTTTCGTTCACTATGTACAATCAATAACATATTAAACAGGTATTACTCATGTCCGGTTAATTAGAGATCAAATGTGCTGAAAATTGGACCTAAAGTTAGAAAAGGGGGGCAAAATTCCATTGGGTTAACAATAGTTTATTTAAATTAGGTTCAACACACAAATTAGGTGGAATATTGCATGAAAATGTTCTCGGCTTTGGTAGACGCGACAAAAATTTGCTAGTGAAAAAGCGCTGTTAGTTGGTGCTACGTAAATCGCAAAGAATGATGTTGTGACACTTCTTTGACACTACCGCGCTCAGGAGTCACAAATTTTGATAAATTAACGTATTCCATTATCTCTGCAGTCCGAGGACAGCTGCTCGAGCCATCATCGAAATCTTCAAGCATGGCAGCAGTGGGAGTATATGGGTTATAAAAGATGCCAAACCAATCGAGGATATAACTTACATTGTCAAGAAGTCCTACAGTACCCACAGTTTTGAAACTCCGATGCGATGAACCGTCATAATCTCATTAAGGTAGCACAAATGAAGGACTCCGCTCCCATCCAGCAAAAATAATACAAATAATTCAAATATGGACCTTAAAGTGTTGCTCTTTAGAAACACTTTACATAGGCAGCATAAATTAGCAGACGGCCCGCAGTTAGCGAGCTTACCACTGTGTGACTGCCAGGGTGACTCGTTTGAGAGAGCATCATCTGCATATCTTTTTCCCAATTTGTTGACTAACCAGATGCAGCTGAGTACCAATGTTTTACCTACATGGAGTGTCTGCCTCTTCCCAGTAATCCGGGCAACACTACTGCCAAAGATGTTAATTTTGTCCACATTAAGGTATTATTGTGTAGTAAAAGCAGATTAAACCTTTTGTTTCTTCAAGAGTGTTTTATTGTCAACATAAATAGATGATTGTTTGTGGTACTATCAAAAGTATATCAATGTTTGTGGTTTTATACGTACCTACACAGATCTAAGGTACGTCTTATAGGATGAGATTTGGAAGAACTTCGACATATTTCATTATCATGATCTCAGTGACTTTGACATCCACTGCTGAATATGGACCTCCCCTCCCATTTTCCAAAAAAAAAACTAGAGGTCTATTGTCGAAGTACCTGGAATTTAAAGTGACTTTTTTATGGGAAATAATCAAATGCCCCTCCCACTGAGGGTTAACAGCGTGAGGGCGTGTCAGACTCTGACTGACTAAAACCCATCAGCCCTCTATGTACCAGAGCCGTGGTATCTCATTCGAACTATCCCACAGCCCCGGCAAGCCTTGGACCTCTCAGGCCTCGCTGGAGTTTGGGGTTGATGGGGTTTAAATACAAGCCAGCCTTCAGTTATCCAAAACAGCAAAGCGGTTTACTAGATATCCAATAACGCGATGATCTTAAGAATTTTGTGGTTTGCTGGTTACCTATAGGTATGCTAACAAACTAACTATACACTTATGAAGTAGTTAAGAAAATCACATTCATTTGTCGAAGATTTGGAAAGAAAACTTGCCAAGATTTATCATTTCGTCATAATGACGTCAAAATAAAGTAGGTATGTGAGTTCAAAACTTGAAAACAAACTGTAATTAGCACACGATAACCAGAATATAGTAAAATTAAATATTTAAATAAAAACGTTATTATCATACAAAATAAAATCTAGGTCACGGTCGACTTTGTTATTCTGTTGAAACCTAGTCCATTACAGACAGATATACCTACTATGTTTTTTTAATTTTATCTTCTCCATCACAAGTATTTAGTGACCATAGCGTGGCATTGGACAGCACGTAGATCTCGGTCCTGTCCCTGTTCTCTCTCCGGTCTTATCGGATTGCCGTCCCATCGGCACCCACTTGTGTACGCGCAAATGCTTGTGCACTATAGTATTTGGCTGATCTTATATGAGAACAGAACAGCCACCATGGACAATAATAGGCTAGGAGGGGATCATCATCATTTATTTATTACATATGATGAAGCAGTATGCTTTTCCCCCGAATATGTCAATGGATGGAAAGCAGTATACTTAGCGCAGCTAATTTATGTACTAGAATATTATGTTGTGCATGTGAAATAAGTACACAGGGTTATGTTACTTTGCGGTTAACTTGCTAAAGAGTTCGTTTTTACGGACGCATTTTGTTTTGGCTCAGATGTATTTTTGACTCGGTGGGATGTGGGTGTTTTTTGTGCACTAAGCTTAGTGTGCGTTCTAAACCGAAATTACTTATGTAACATTTAGTGCTATAAGTTTAAATAGTATGATGTCTATGTGTGGGAAACAGTGTTCGTAATATTTTTGTGGTTGAAGTCAACATAGGCTTAGTAAGTAGGTATGTAAATATTATTATCTTAAACTTGCAAAATGTAACAATTGAAATACCTAAGGAGATTAGGTTTTTATTGTATTTTTTCATGTTCCGGTAAGTTTCAGCGCTTTGCTTCGTTTATGTGGCAATATGTTTCTTTCAAACTACATAATAACTAGATACTAAATAAACATATCACATGTCATGTTTTTCGCAATTATTATCCATTTATTCCCACTCCAGTACAGTTTACATTAACTTTTATGATATCTCTGTTCTATTTATCTGAATCAACAATTACTTGTCTTTAAATAATACACAACAATGAATTGTACCTAGAAACTATACTTATGTATATAGGTAGCTTTTGTAATCAGACTATCGCAATTCAAACACTAGAATAAGTACTTCAAGATCTTAGGTGTTCTACACACCAAACCACCTTACGACCCAGTCAAGACGACTTCTAATCGGTGATATTATTCCATTGAGCTGCGGCAAAAAAAATAGAGTTACCAACTTCAGGAAAAAGGGCAATTAAATAGGACTCCTCAATAGCTCAATAGCTGCAGGGGAGTTAGTTGCGCCACTTCTTCCCAACAAAAACACATAGGATGTGGTGAAGGGCGGGCGTTTTGGAGGCGGTCTATTGTAAATTTCTGACGTTCGAAAAGTGCTGTTTTGCAACCAAGTTTGAATAAACGAATTTTGATTTTGATTTTAAGCTTAAAATTAATGGCTTGTGTTTAAACGCCACCCAAAAAAGTACCTATTTTACTACCAAAAAAATTCTAAACGGTTACCAAATGGATAAATGGTCACCATTATTTGGTTCGTTTATGTGGCAATATGTTTCTTTCAAACTACATAATAACTAGATACTAAATAAACATATCACATGTCATGTTTTTCGCAATTATTATCCATTTATTCCCACTCCAGTACAGTTTACATTAACTTTTATGATATCTCTGTTCTATTTATCTGAATCAACAATTACTTGTCTTTAAATAATACACAACAATGAATTGTACCTAGAAACTATACTTATGTATATAGGTAGCTTTTGTAATCAGACTATCGCAATTCAAACACTAGAATAAGTACTTCAAGATCTTAGGTGTTCTACACACCAAACCACCTTACGACCCAGTCAAGACGACTTCTAATCGGTGATATTATTCCATTGAGCTGCGGCAAAAAAAATAGAGTTACCAACTTCAGGAAAAAGGGCAATTAAATAGGACTCCTCAATAGCTCAATAGCTGCAGGGGAGTTAGTTGCGCCACTTCTTCCCAACAAAAACACATAGGATGTGGTGAAGGGCGGGCGTTTTGGAGGCGGTCTATTGTAAATTTCTGACGTTCGAAAAGTGCTGTTTTGCAACCAAGTTTGAATAAACGAATTTTGATTTTGATTTTAAGCTTAAAATTAATGGCTTGTGTTTAAACGCCACCCAAAAAAGTACCTATTTTACTACCAAAAAAATTCTAAACGGTTACCAAAATGGATAAATGGTCACCAAATAACGTTTCCAAAAATATTATTAGATAAAACCATTTTTTCGTATTATTGACTACTAAAAAAATATATGGACGCCTTTAAAATACACTTTAGACCAAATATTATATATTGTCACTACTTAGATGTTACCAATTATGTAATACCATGACTCCTAATTTGGTCATTTTTGTTAGACTAAAAAAGCTAACGATCGCTAGAATATTTCCCAAATACCAATTAATATACTAGGGTTCTCAAACGTACGTCGCTTATTTATTGTTATATGAATTTGTGTGTAACTCAGTACGTTTAAAATGTAAGCACGCAACATGCAGCAAGCATGGCTTCTGTCACGGCTCCGGCACTGCGGGGCTCCGGCGGCGGTCCCATGCGAGCTTATCGTCGCAGATGGTTTTCACGCTCACCACCGCAGCTTCGGCTTGCTGGCCGGCTCAGCCGGCCAGCCTCAGCCGCGGCGGCGAGCCTTAAACTACCTGCGCCTCAGCTCGGCCGCCTCGCCCTCCGCGCCTACGCGGTTTTGAATTGCACTCTAGGGGTAGGGCAGACAAGACTACGTGGAGTCGGTTTTGCAGCGATTCGTTTTCGTCACTAACTTTGATTTTTGGTAGTAATATTAATCTTTTAGTTGGATAGAATTTGGTGACCATTAATCCATTTTGGGAACCAAAAATAATATTTGTGCGAGATTTGCGATTTTTCTGAGGTTATTTTATTTTTTTTGGATCATAATATTATATACTTAAGTGCCCTTTTAATAAAGTCAATTTATTTTTTTTGGAGTTGTTTATTTTATTTGGTGCCTCAGCCTAGAGTCTTAAAAATATTTTTGGTGACCACCTAAATTATACCCAAAATTAATCACTTTGGACAAACCGATTTTAAAGTATCCCCACGTATCTACATATTATGTGCTATGTCGTGACGAATATTTTTCGACCAATATTTCCCACTTTTCGGTTGCCGGCAGGGTCGACGGGTTGCGGTTTCGTTTGCAATCGGCCTTTGGATCATCTAATGACATTTAATAGGGCTTAGGTGCAGACTGCGGAGTTCGTCAGTCATCATTGTGTTCGCGTGGTAGTAAACATGTTCGAGATCAGAGATAAAGTATTTTTTGTGACGGGGGCGGCCGCGGGGATTGGAGCTGGGATGGTGAAGGCATTTTTGGATGAAGGAGCGAAGGTTAGTGGAGTATTTTTTTTTATATTTTATATTTATTTAATAATGGATGAGGCTATTCAATTACGAATGTATTTTTAACCAACTCCCCAAAAATAGAGGTTCTCAATAATAGAATAGAGTTATTTTTCTTAATTTTGAATTTTCTAAATGTAAGTACCTAATTTTAAAGCTAGGTAAAAAATATTTTTACCTTTATTCCTGATACCACTATCACACGATGCTACTATTTATTACTGTGCAATTGTAATGTAACACGATATTATGAGTGTGGTATTTTTATTTTATACAATTTACGGAGTTTCATCCTCGTCAAATAATAATTTAACCCCATGCAGTTGCACATATGCAGTAGAAATGTCAATTTGACCTCTATGCACCTAAGTACTGTACTTTAAGTATGACCTTTAAGTATGTTACTATGTTTGTGGGCATTCTGAAGTTTGGCTTCTCTGTCAGGAGAAAGTTTCAGGTATTTTATTGATGTTGGTTTCTTTGTAAGTAAAAAATTGTTTTGGTTTTTCGAGATAGTATAATACCTAAGTTATAAAAATATTAAATTTTTCAGCATGTAGCAGCACTAGATGTAGACATTACAAACGGGAAAGCCTTAGAAGAGGAGCTAAACACAAAGTATGGAGAAAACAAAGTCAGGTTCCACAAATGTGACGTCACAACCAATGAACTGGATGCGGTATACGACAATGTGGTGAACGACTTCGGGTACATAGATGTGGTGATCAACTGCGCTGGCATCATGAATGATAGGCCTAATGTGTATCTTAAGGAGATTGATATCAATGTGGTTAGTATTAACAAGTACCTGGTAGTTAGTGTATAAAGTATCTTTGAGTTAATCCACTTACCCCATACCTATCAGTCGAGTTGTAAATTTTCTTACTTTCCTACATTTTTTGAGATTTCTGACGCATTCTCTCCCCCTGCTATGCTTCTTTGTGTTCTCAACATTATTCTTCGTAAATGGGAAATTTCGTTTTATGCGATAAATTTCTTAATGAGTGAGAATTACCTACTATTTTGTCTAGCGATGGGAGACAAGACATAGCAAGACAAGACATTGAAAGACAAGACATTTGAATTATTTTCGCTTACCAACACTATCAACTTTACTTTCATATGAAATCTTTCAGTTCAAAATACCTAAATTACCTAAGTTTATAAATATGTTTTCCAGACTGCCCTAATAAAGAGTTCTTTCAAAGCATTTGATCTGATGCGTAAAGACCAGGGCGGGAGAGGTGGCACGATAATAAACATTTCTTCAATTGTGGGGCTGTTCCAAGCTCATCTGCTGCCAGTGTATACTGCTACCAAGAGCGCTGTGTTGCAGTTCAGCAATTGTCTTGGGGTAAGTGACAACCTACTTCATTTTGCAAGATTATTCTAGTATTGTTAATTTTAATCCAAAGTCTGCAGCTGCAGCAAACATTTAGGTACCTTTGTTATTAGTAAGCTATCATACTGTTGGTGTTACATAATATGGATGTTCAAATAAATGACTCGTGGAGTAGGTACTTTATTGTTTTGTAGATGGGCGTTACTGCTTTTGTTTGCACTATGATAACATTCATAGTACAATAGTATAATTGTAATCATCGCTTTATTATGTTAGCTAATTATCAATGATGCTTAATAATTTGATGCTGCAAATAAGACCTTGATAGTGTAGTGGTACCTGGTATGTCAATACCAGGGATAATATGTACTACTAACTTTCAAATAACAATATATACTGTAAGGAGCTAGAAGTCAACTGACAATAAAACCTGATGGGGCTGCAGGATTGGTCGAAAGATTAATTGGTACATAAAGGGCTTAAGAAGGAACATCGTGGGTTTTAGTTTGATACTCTCTCACACTGCTAACATTCAGCGTGCGGGATCATTTGATGATTTCTCATAAAAAAAAAGAACTTGATTAAAATAATCTTAATTCCAGATGGAGCCACATTCGACTCGTTCAGGAGTAAGAGTACTGACGCTATGCTTTGGATGTACAGACACCAGTCTGTTCAGTGCTACCAAAATGGGAGCCTTTGACAAAGAGACTGATGAACTACTGTTTGGTAGTTTAGGAAAATTGCCTTTACAAACGTAAGTACCTATTAGAATTCATATCCCATTTTTTTACATATTTTGAAACATTGCACTGGCCCAGCCAGATACTGCTGGCTTCAATCAATAAATAGTACGGGGAAGGTGGTAGTGATACCATGGCCTCTATTGGCCACCAGTACTTTATAGAAGGAAATTTGCTGGTTATTTATACAGACTGCATTGTGTCTTGTGGTAGCTTTACTCTTTCACGTCTTCTTACCGTTTGGGCAGTCAACAGAAGAAAAGAGGCCACATAAAAGTACAATAACTAAAGTACAATAATTTCTTTGTATGTTAATATTAATGTAGATTGAAATTATGTCATTAATATGCTATTTCTTTAAATCTTTCAGAATCCAATCAGCAGTTGATGGTCTAATCCACGCATACAAACACGGCGCGAGCGCAAGTACCTGGTTGGTCACGTCAGACAGACCTGCTGAAGATATCACGGGAAACGTCTCCAAAGCATATGAAATAATGAGTCAGGGTGTATTTAGTTAAATAAAGATGTAGGGAACATAGATATAGAAAATAGGTTAAAAAATATGTTAGTTAGGTGAGGTAAGTCAGTAGGTACAGTGACAGCAGAAACATTGTAGATACGTCTCTTGCTCTTGGCCGAACCCCGTACGTGATTGCAAGCAGTAGGTACCTACCTGATTAGAAAAATGGACTTAGCAATCTATTAAACCAGCTAGGCTGTTATGAACATCTGAATGATGTATGGAAACAATACCAGTAACTTTAATCTAATCAACCAAATAAAGTATTCGGTTACAGAATGAATATTTTCATTTTAATAACAAACCGCTGTTGCTATTGTATTCATCATGTTGATGTTAATGACAAAAGCGGTCAAAATCAGTGACCTCGGCATGGTGATCACAATAAAATTGTGTACGGTTTACTGTACATTTGTAAAATACAGTAATTAGCAATTTTTTACTTCCACCGGCAGCGGATACATCAATACCTAATGTACGCAGATTTATATTCAAACTTGGAATTTTTATGCAAATACCCACAAACTGACCTTCGTAATACTTACTTAGCGATTTGTTTTTTCATTTTCATTTTAAAGCTATGTCTAGGCCGTTGAATGACCTCTTATGACTCGGCCAAGGTTCTTCAAAATTGTATAAATTGTACCTTTATGCGACATAATTTGGTTTGACATTAAGTGAGGTACCTTCTAGAACTTGACCCAAAAATTACTGTTGCATAACTTGAATATTGATATCTGGCTTTGAATGTATGTTAGGTACCAAATGGGAAGTTTATTCCACCATTTCATCTTCCCAACAAAAACACATAGGAAGTGGTGAAGTCCGGGCGTGTTGGGGGCTGTCTTTTGTAAACTGGGCCTTCAAAAAGTGCGACTTTATATATATTATGTATTTTTTTGTATTTTCTATGAATTCAGGCAGACTTAATAGATAATGGTAATTTATGGGAAAAATGAAACAAGAGCTCATGCAGTAAATACTTATATTTTTAAAAACCTCTTATTATCATCATAACTCTTCGTAATCATTGTTTTGAACGTGAAATTATGTATCTCTGCTTATTACAGCTATTATCCATCATTATTGTCTTCCAGGATAACACCTGATTCTGTTTAATTAGTATCCGTAATCAATTATCGTATCTGATATGGCGTAACGAATTGAGGAAAAGAAAACCGGAGTTTTCGTTTACATTATGGAAGACGATACAAACGTTCTACTCCATTTTGACTAATAATCCTTACAATTACAATTATCTAAATATAAAATATTAAAAACAATAATGAAAACAATAATGACAGCGTTATTTTACAAATGTTTTACAACCGCGCGTCACTTGGCGCCTTTCGAATAAACTTCCTTAACGCGCGAATTTTTATTACAATTATTGAGCTGTCATATTTAATGCTATAATTATTAAAAGTGTAGAACGAAGATATAGATCAAATTATTTATTAAATAAATAGAAATATATTATTAGCTATATAAAAAAAATCTTAACTTTATTGATCTAAATGCTGAACAACATTCGTCTTCTCAACTTTAAACATAAATGTACAAATATAATTATAAATAAATAATCATTGTTGTATTCAATAAATATGATCAAATAATTACCTAGATTTTCACTAATAGTTAACGCGATATAATAAACTTTAATAATTTCCTTGGGAAACAAACATATTATATCACTTTAATACATTTCTAAGATATGAATAGTTTTTTTTTTAGATTTTATTTACATCGCATTTTATTCGATTAGGATATTTATTTTGATGTTCCTACAATATGAAAATTCTTCGAATGTTTTAATAGGAATATTTATATAATATCTCCGTTATTTCATAAAGCTTGCGATATAGATTTGTTTATTGTTTTTAATGTCATCTGTTGGGCGGTAAACGCAACGAGTGTGCCAAAAGGGGTAAAAAAACAATACAAATCGAAGAAAAATCCGTCAAGACATACAACACGTTGCTAATTTCGTTAATTGAACATGAATATCCTTATAAAAATGGCAGTTTTATATCACGTATACGAATTTAGAGTAACGTTTAGAACACAGATCAACGTTTATTCGATTCCTTGAATTAATAAATTAATAGAAATTATTGCCGCGATTTTTAACACGAACTATACTGCGATAGTAATACCCGAAAATAATCTACATTCAATTAGACTTCATTGAACTATTTCTACATCACTAGGTTATTTATATTCATTCACAATTTTAATTACTGCAGAGCGTTAAAAAATAAGTAGATCAATAATTATTATAAAGCAATTAACCTACATACCTAATAACATCCAAAATGGTTTTTCGGTCACGGTAATTATTTTCGAAGGAGATTAGCCAGCTGCGGGCATTAGAGTATCGTAGTGTACATGCTTTACGTAAACACAAGTGTACTCTCTATCCTCTCATACTCATTAAGACTGCAATCGGACGTGAGTGGAAAAAGATGCAGGGTCGACAGCTTAACGTTAAAACTCGTGTTCATGTATCTAGTAAAATTTTGTAATAGAGAGTTCTATTTCTGACTCCAAAAAACTACTCATTAAACTTTTTAACGCTCCAAAGTGTTTTTACCAAGCATACTAACCACAATTAATATTTTCGTGTATCACTGAACCGCAGTAGTTTCCAATATACCTAAATAACGATTAACAAACCTTGATTAAGAGACACTACAAATATTTACATCATGCCAATCGATCTCACTCAAATTGTGCTTCGTTCAATCGTTCAATCATACAACAATTGCTTGTGCGTTTATCTTCAGGGTGACCATTCATTCTTGACATTTCAACTTTAGGTACTTGATGAGATTAGACTTCGTTATAACAGGAAAAGCAAAGGTGGAGAAAGCCCATTTTCTAAGCCCGTGAGCTATCGTTAAATAAATTGACGATTGCTTGCATCTTAGGATGGAACTATCAAAAGTCTTGCCCACGATGCTCCCGCGTCATATGTGTATCATGTGGATTGCTAACGCTGCACGAACAGCGTGGGAACGTTGTGCAATTTACGCAGACAAAAGACATAACTCATTAGCAAGTATGACATTGGAAAAGAAACAACACTCGAGTATCGGTTGTAATCTCAGTGTGCGGCAAATTCAATTAGTTTTCGGGTCATCCAACTTCGTCTAAGTACATATCTATTCCAAATTCTGTACCCGCGTGTCAAAATGCAATGGCCACTCTGTTAATGTCAGGCGTTTATTAATATTTGTCTTATATTTTCGAATGAACACATTTTCAGCAATCCTGCACTTTTCATTTTGAGTTGCGAATACTTTTTCAACATAAGTTCCGCAATATTGAAAAAAAAAATTGTAATAAGAAACAACTTAACGTTTATTTATTTTATAATATATGTTTTTAAGGTTATTATTGCGGAAATTATGTTGAATAAGTATTACTATTTACATTATGCAGCCTTCTTCTTAAGTTATTCGTGTGTAAGACCGTTTCATGGCAGCTTATTTTACGTAGTTCCTCGTCTATTTTTGGCCAGACATGTAGCAAGATTTTTACCTCTCAGTTAACTTCTTATAGGTTTGAAATATAGGTACCTCGGAATAATTTGAATATTGTCCGTTATCATGTCTTAAACATACTTTTATTACACTGCACTATTTATTCTGGTGTTTTAAAAATTGAGTTTTTTTTTTCACAACTTCTATGAAAACCACATTATTTTTGCTTTCAAACTTAAAGTCGGATCTGTTTAGACAAAAGGAAGCCCACAATGAAACCAATCAACCCAAACTTAACCACCACTTCAAACATTATCATTAATTAAGTCAGAACCATCAAACAACTCATTTATATCATCGACCCGCCTCCGAGTCACGCCAACTCTTGGCCACCGATCGACAGCACTTGGTCCAAAATTTATATTCGCACTAACATTATCTACTTTATCAATAATCACATTTATTTACATTATTCTCATAGACATCGTTCGCAAATAATTATCGTACAACTTTCTATGAGGTCTTAACAATTATTTTGTGTGTCCACAAAATTTCAATTCAAATATTCTTTATGCTATACCCTCAATCAACCAACAATTGACCCACTACTTAGAGGAATCGGTCAAACATATCTTACTACATGGCTACCTTTGGGAGTGGTTACCCACGAAAGTATAAAGTATTTGTTGGACTCTGCGCGGGAAATCAGTCACACAGTGGTGACGCGATCGATTTCCACATATCGCACAGAGTCCTCGCTTGGTCAGCAAATCACTTCTTTTTCATCAAAGATGGCGGTGTCTGAGGAGAGGCTCTTGAGCCGCTGTTGTAGTGCGGAGCGGCGCCGCCGGCAGGAGCGCGCTGCGGCTATCTGTGGAAATAAGGACGAAAGTGTTCTTTAGCATTGACGTTAATTGAAGCATGACTTTGTGACACCTATGGATACACTAATGAAATATCGTCAACATAAAATACCTAACAAAGGATAAGAGTTTGGGAAGCTCCAACAAACCAAACTGTTTTGTTGTACCTAGGATCTTTGATGAGCTTGTTAATACTACCATAAATAACTGAACTTGTAGTAGGACTATAATACAGTCCGTTTTACTTTCGAGTTTTTTTGGAATAATATCATGTACCTACAAAATTGACGCAATAAAAATGGTACATAAACCACTTACCACAGCAAAAGCCGCGAGCACAGTAAGCGCAAGGAACGCAACAGCGTAATGCGCGGGAACTCGCAGCAACGCAGAACAGTGCGCGAGTCGCTCGTCCCGCGCGCGCGGCGTCGCACCACAGCGCGGGCGCGATGCACGCGTCGAGAGACGCACAGCGGTACTCGCACTCACCGGAGAGCGCGAATACGCCGCCGTGGGAACTTGCGTGTCTGGAAGGTGAACGAATGGAGATTAAAGACTATCCACAAACTACTAAAATACAAAACATTAGTAAAGACTGGTTTGAAGCCATAAAATATCAAAACCAATATATATATTTTTATTTCAAATAGGCCTTTGCAGGCTGCTATAAAACGTCACACTATTTGCACGGTTCCTAAAAGTTGGCCTCATGGAAAAGAAACTTCAGAAATATATTAAGATAAATTCCAATTTTCATACCTTCTAGAAAGTTCCAACCACGTAACATAATAGGAAGCAGGTTCTACAGCAATGAGTTCTACACTTAACGCCCTCGGCCAGTCCAGGTCGAAATGATCGGAGGCTGAAGGAGACGCGAACACGTGGCGAGCCAGGGGATCCACTTCCCTGGACCAGCCGTCGGAGAAGACTTCTACCATGTCATCCATCTGAAAATGACGTAGAATGATTTAGACATACTTTTAGAATATACAAATAAACATGACAAAGAATTGGAGAGTTCGTTAGAATTATCTGGATTTTGAACTTATTTATTCTTAACTATTTTTTTGATTACAAACAATCGTTTATTTTACAGTTTACAGTGTTAGTTATCCAGCTAACATTAGCTAGAAAAGATAATACAACAGACAAAACCATTATTCATAATCGGTTAGCTGAGCTTTGCAAAATAATAGAAATGGTTATAATATACCTGTTCTTCTGGTGGTTCAGGACAAATAAACGTGGGTATAAGACCCCCAGTATACACTGCTATTCTGTTTGGAGTCCTACAGAGATGTCTCATGTCTGGGGCCACGGTAATATTGTTGAGGAGAGTAAAGTTGTCCAGTTCGGGCTCTCTGATGATGCTGCCACGAATTTGGAGGTAGAGGTAACGGCCGGGAGAGGGGTCGATCAACCATGGACGACGTTCACAGCGTTCCTGAAATCAGTTAGGATGGAATCAGGCTACATAGCATCTTGATTGGTACCTACCTAATATCGAAAATAAATATGCATGTATTTTTCAAGGTACATAATTTTTAAATTAATACAATGATTGTGACCTCTGTATACATTGTATTGTAAAAAATGTTTAATTGATCACAATAGTTTTTTAAGTTTGTTTTATTTCGAACTTGAATATAAAGACTTCTTACCGATTCAGACATAGGATTAGAAGACGAAAGTCTCATTTCTCCACTAGCACCATACACTCGATGCGAGGTTTCACATCCAGCTTCCAACCTGATGAACTCTACAGATGCTTCGAAACCAAATGATCGAAAATCGTCAGAAGCAGACATGTTAACCACGTCAAATCTCAATTCGGCAACTGTGGCGAGGGATGTGAATTCATAGTCTCCAACGTCACTACAACAAAAATACAAAAACATTACAGATACACATATTTTTTGCATTTAGACCTTTCTTTGATAAGACTTTTCCAAGTTTTTTTTTTTTAAGTACCATTAAATATAATAATAATATAACCTAAAATTAATCGATTTGTAAAGTTACCTGCACAAACAGTCTCTAGGTATCCTCGAGCCAGCGTCCTTCCAAGGTTTGTCGAAGATCCTGACGGCTGCAGTAATATCACCAGCACAGCGGTACCACGGCGAGTGAGCGGAGTGAACGGACCTGCATAACCGACCACCACTGCGAATGCCCCATACTCGAACTCTTATCACTTCACCAGGGTTGGCTTCAAAACGGTAGGTGCAACTGGAAATATCAAAAGACTTGTTAGATTTTGAAATGTGATTTTTGTACGTAGTTTGCGCAATTATCGGGAAAATGTCACCGTGATAAGTCTCTCGGTAATATTCCGAGAATTGAGACCGGTTGATAGAATAAAAGTCACCATCGCCCGGTAAGCTAGATATTTATATGCTGATCTTCTCTTCAGTGGATAATGGTGAAAATATCATGTTAAAGTTTTTTGGACTTACCTTATATTACGATTGCCTCCTCTGCCATACAAGAACACGTCCCTTGGTGATGAAAATGTTATCGGAGGATCTGGAGGAGCTTCTGGGAATGATCGTGAAGCGAAACGTCTTGAACAAGATCCTCGGCCCCATGGTTCACCATCTTGATGTAGATCCACAAATTCGTAGAGTGCTTTGAAATATACTGGCCTGAAGATTAAAATGTGGAAAAAAATAACTTCAATAATCTTGTATGTACACATATTTGGATCTCTTTTATTCGAATGAAATCTACCAAAACAAAAAATCTTATCGTTTCTCGAGTTCCGCAACCCTTTTTAGACATTTACTTAGTACTATACGATTCTACGTTACGAAAGCAATAGAATATTTACACACGGGCGGATAACTGCCTATCCACATGCATACACAAGCGTATACATTTGTGCTTACTTCAATGCGGTCCCCTGCGTCAGCTTTAGTTCCAAAGTCAACGAGTCTCCTTTTGAAAGGAAACTCTCAGTTTTTGCGCAGGCTCTTGACCTTCGTAGCAATGCATGTTCACAGGTCCTGGGAGCACGTTCACGACAAAATCTGGCGACTAGAGTAGCATTTGTAGGTGGACGACCGACTATCACTGATTGAGGAGATGTTGCTCTGGACATTTGCACTGATCGCTCTTTGTCACTGTAATTATAAAAACAAAAGTTAGATTTGAATGTTGGATGGAATAACTCAACATTATTTACTTCTCAATCATACACCCAAACATTTTTAAGAGCGTCAGCAGTAATAGTCATTTTTCACATCGAGATTTAAAATATTGGATTCACTTACATCATAAAGTCAACCGAGCAAAGCGAGCGTGGAAAATGACTCACCAAAAAATATCGCTGCAACCGGGCGATATTCTCATCGGACCATCCCATATATTCAAATGGCTTCCACAGTACTCATCCTCAGGCAAGTTAGGATTCAGAGCGTTTGTCACATAAAATTTCAATACTGAAAACCACACTCTGAATCGTGGCGCTGAAAACGACGGTCTCCTGTAAATTATGTTCCGGCCCGACGGCCCCGAGGTGTCTATGCCTTGCATGTGATAAAGGCATGTGGTATTCGGAGGTAAGGAATGTTGCGGGTGTTCCAAAATCCCTCGGCCTGTTCCCCTTATCCAAAACTCGCAAGCCCTTTTGTTCTTGGCGTATGTCGGCGACTGTTGATCCACGAACCTGACCTAAAATTGATTAATTATGTGATAACCACGCTAAAGATCCTTTACTGTCCTTTATCATAATTTATGAAAGGTATAATAACAGAAGATTAATTATGAATTCCTTTATTTGCTCATGCACGTATTTTATATTAAATATTTGAAATGAATGAATGATTAATTGAAAATAGTTCAATTAATTCAATCTCACGTTATTGGATTTGATGAAAACCACACAAAATGGTCAAACAAAATAATACCTAGTGAAATAGAAGGGATTATTGGAAAAACGATAACATAAGTCTGATTTTCATAGAACTCATAAATTATTCCTAAATGTAATCAGGCCAAAATTATAATTAAAACAGCGGCTCACCCTCAGCCTCCATATAAAAGAGTCATCAAAAAGTGTATTATAAAGAGTTAACTATTTAGAAAAGTGAAAGATGGGGGTCGTCCTAATTTCATAAGTTGAAACAATGTGGGTTGGTGTAGAGTTCACCCGCTTCATTATTGTGACCGGCCGTGCGAGCCTACAGCCTACGTTACTAATTACACTTTGGCAGGGGCCCAAGCGATGCCTCCGGGGCACTACTTGATTTATTATTGTTCACTGAGAACCAAACACTTTAAATAACACTCCATGATGATATATTAGTCCATTAACCCAATTTTGGGATCATATGTGAGCCGATTAGATTTAGTTTTAGATCTCGTTATTGTTGAGAGGTGCCAAATTCGTGCCAAATCTGCTAGTTTAGTTAAAATGTTCTTACCAACTTCAATTTTATCAGTGGAATAAGAAAATTGCATTGAATTAATCCGCAACTAGTCTGTAAGTAATTGCATTGTAGGAAATGAATTTCTACATTCGCTGAGCTAATCGGATCCCATTAAAGATACTCTTAGTTGGAACAAAAGCCAAGCATTAAAGAAAAGAAGTTATAGTTTCCAATTTTCATAATCTGTAACACAGGAGCGCTTATCATGAAAAAGTTTCAACCGTTTTCCTGTAATTTCATTTTGGCCGGTGTCCAAATATGAACTGGTTTTTTTAAAACTCCTATTAAAAGTGGAAAATGGACCCATTAACGAGAATTGAATATATTCCTGTGAGTTTCTAAAGTTGGAATAGAATGTTGGAAGTGAATGATTTTTAAACTAAGCTCATCGAAAATAGGAAGTTTATGACGTTGAATTTTTGCCTCACAGTTCACATTTCGACGATCACAGTTCGTCAATTTCGTAAGAAAATAATTTTATCCTTCGAGAGTATTTAAACCACACCCAACTTTATGATAATGACTTGTGCCAAATACAAATGCAAGTTGGATTTGAAAAGTTTTATCTGTCTCTTGCCAAGAAGCCATGAAAGTGTATAAATTCTATGTTTTCCAGACTAATATGTGGATTTTTTTCCCAAAAATAGAATTTCCTCAAGGTAATCTTGTTGAAACTAGACAAATAATAAAAGAATCTTACCTCGACTTCGAGTTGAAATCCATGTAATGATTGCGACGTTACTGGTTGTAAAAATGTACCAAAGGGGGACGTCGTGAACTCCACTAACAATTCAGGGCCACTCGATATAGCCTCGGGAACGGAAACGCCTCCTCCACAAAATCTCAAAATGACGGGGTCTCTTGTTGTATAGCCGTCGTACACTGTCACATAGTCTTGAACTTCGTCACATTGTTGCCAAAATTTCAGCTCCCGTCCATTGTTGCCTCTTTCTTGTTGAGCTGCATATAATGCTTTCTGGCTCCTAATTGAAACTAGTTGGCCGTTCGGCTGTTTAACAACTATTAGAGCGTGTTTTCCTTGAGGCACTTCATGTTGTCGAACGGCGTAGTAACATGTCAAATTCCTAGGGTATACGCCAGGAAAATTTGGTGATTGTAATCTACAGTTTTTACGATCACAGTCGCTGAATATCCGTGAGCAATAAGTTCCGGAGATCAAATCCCCAAGGTAATACTCGGGAGTTTTTGTCGTCTTCGCTACATTCGTATCTTCGCCGCGTGATATGTTTACGGGATAAGGCATTGGTCTCAGTTTGAAAAAAGGCCGTTCTGGAATGAGATACTGTTATTAGATTGTGACATTGATCTTCGAATTGTATTATGTTAGACACAGGGGATAGTTGTGACGACCTAATATTTTATTTAGGTCGCTATTACTACTTTAGCCTTTTTCATCTAGGGAATAGTAAGTACTTTTACCTATAACGAGTATCTAGATCTTGGACGCACACAACTTAATATTCTAGTAATATTAATATTTGTTTCATCATTGTTACGTCATCGTACTACTATCAGTATAGGTATAACATACATATCGAACATTCTTATCAGCCACCTTTGTTACCGTTCACAACAAAGCCTCCCCTTGCACGAACAACAATACCCAAAATATATTTAGCAGCAAAACGTTAACCGTACCGTTTGTCAAGAACACAATGATTTACGTACCCGAAGGAGGGGTCCCTCCATATCGCACTGTAGCATATTCCCTCCTCAAAACCTTGTAAGCCATTCTGAAGTCGAAGTTATAGTTATTTTGTTCTTTAGAGAGATGTAGAAGCCGTATGATAAGGGTGATGGATTTTGTTTCGCTGTAGTATATCGAAGGGCCCCAGGAAGTGCCACACCAGGAGCCCCCGACTTGTGGTCTGCTGGCTTCTTGGATCTGCATGTAGCCGTCAGGACAGCCGTCTTCGGTGAAAGAGGTGAAGCGACCCAGGGTGAAGCTGTCGAAGAGGACCTGGAAAAAAAGAAATATAATAAATAGTTAGTAGTTCTCAAGTAAATAAATTTATATATAATTAGGTACCTGCAGAATCAATCCCATCGTGCTCTGTAATTGCGTTTTTGTTCAAACGAAGAGACGGATTCATAATACAATCTCAGTATATTATGGGAATTTTCAGTCAGTCAAAGAAATGCATAAATCTTCATCAATATGTTGGACGGTCATTAATATCTCATTTATGAAAAGTGGTAGAAATTCACAGAATACATTGCCACATAACAGTGTTGAACACTTTGGCAGCGAAAAGCCGAGATTGGAAAAGTAATGGAATTGCATTTCGCACGAGTTTCATTTCCTTTACCTATAATGTTCATCGGATTGACATGTATGTCTTATTATAACTTTTTGTGTATTTGTGTGACAATGGAAATATTTTTTATCATTTATTTATGGAGTATTTTTTTTAAATACGTAGGTGCGTGATCATAGCTATTATTGTATAGTCTATCAATCATACTAAAGTAACAATTTCAGTAAAAAAAACGAGCAAAAAAAATTGCAAAAAATCCTTTATTAAAAACCTGCAAAACTGTTACTCGCGATCTGCAAAATTATGATTCACTTTTACCACACAGCAAATTGCGGGGTAACTGACCGAAATGGGACAAGTCAACGCGGAAAACGTAATTTGAGGGTGCAAATTGCATCTGTGTGTCCGCCAGATAAAGTGTCGATAAGGATTCAGCTCTCTCGAGAATTTATGATTCGCTGCAACAAAGAAAACCTCGATTTTATTTCATTGAGCTCCGCTGCAGACACTATTACTCTTTGGCCTTTTTATTGGGTCTATATTTTGTCGCTCTGGTATTTTCTTTTACATTGGCTGATGCAAATGGAGAATCTTTTCTTTGCTGTATATTTTTTAGTGAAGTCGAGGAGTACAAGAAAAAGTTTAAAGGCGTAGAGTGTAGGTATTTGAATTGAGTTTTGGTAAATAGTTATTACTGAAATATGCCGCGTAAGAAAACGATAATTTAAGATATTTATAGCTGGTAAATCAGAAAAACGACACATATTATAATTGAACAGTATCTTAAAAAGAACCATTTCACAACCATTACGTCTTTCACGAAAAAGTCAAGCAACACATCATAACCAAACCCAGAAACACACATCCCAAAACAGATAATAACGTAACCAAATGTAATCCCAAACATGACTATCATCGAATTGAATCTGATATCTCGAAATGAAATACGAATCGGCGAGGACTGGAATCTGAAAGACATGTCCCTTCATATTCTCTCCTCTGAAGCAGAAAATACAATTTTGCACAGCTAGGGATGTTCTCGTGGGTCCTTGATGAAATTTAAATGTGCTCCTGCCTTCGGAAACGCGTTGTGGCGTTTTACTTTATGATCTCGGAATGTCGGAAGTGAAAAAGTGGAGCTGTCTAGACTTTTTCGGATTTGATTTTGTGGTCTGGATTTTAGTTGCAGCATAAATTAGAATAATGCAAGTAAGGTTTATAATAAACATATAGTTAATTGATATGGTTTTACTTCTACTATTACTTTAGCAAAATTGTGCATTCAAAAGATACAATGTAAGTAGTTTGATTCCGCTCCAGACACAAAAGAAAAACATTCAAACCATTTTGCGTCCACAGTCGCTATTTATTCAAATGCTTAGGATTTCGTTCTGTATTCAACATTCACGACAATTCTCAAGATTTTCAATTTATTCATTGTATTGTTACGCTAATATTAAAGTGCACACAAATTCTTAACTCCGAAGCTACATTGCTTGACTTACATTGCATCTTTTATTGCCTTGCCTACATTCCGCATGTATGAGGAAAGAATTATTTAAACAAAGTATTTTACCTTCTGGAAATAGTAAGCAATTTTTCAAATAAAAAGAGACTTCAACTTGCACGATGAAGCACCAGAAGTACAATATAGGCTTAAAATAATTAAAAATCTACAACTTGAACGAGTCACTATTACCTATTTAATATGTCATGATCCCTGAGAGTTACAACTTACAAAAATAAGTTATTTTTTATAACAAATATGTTACATTTTTTTTCTAATCTGTTCAGGAAATCCAACGAAAATAACGAAATGCAATGTTAGAAACTCACAAACATACAAACTTGACAATGTATAGAATGACAACATTAATATGTATAAGCATACCAAAGAAATGTAATAAACGTATCTACAAATGTAATATCCCACAGTGAAGCCAGAAAGTAATTACCAAGGATAGCTGCATCCAGAATTCATATTGAACGCTCCGATTGTTTTAGACCATTGAGATTGCTATCACTTCGGAATATTGCTGGTGCATTTTAAACCTAAAATGTGACGGTATCGGCAGTTGCGAGAAAAAAGTCCTTTTTTTAGAAGTGTTGCAATTTCACGTGCTTTCATGTCATTGATTGGAAAAGTGTCTCTTGAAATACTAACACCGATCGGTGGGTGTAAATTGTAACAAGATGATAAAAAAAATTACATGAAACAAAATTAATATATTTCTTCTGTACATATTTTATATTCATTTCAAATTACTGATATTTTTAGGATAAAACTTTATTATTTTATTACAATATTAATCTATAATAGGGAAATATTAAAACTAGGTATCAAAATATTCATCCGCATCGCTGTCAGCTGGGATCGTGCCCAAAAGGCTGGCTGCATTGCCACGCTGGATGGCAATGCATATCCTTTGACCGAAGTATAGGCCAGCCCTTTGGTCACGAGTGGACTCCACTAATCGCTTTTCTTCTGTTGAATAAAAAAGACGAGTCTATAATGCCTTAATTTTATTTTTTTTAATTTGAAGTTGAATTTAGGAAACTCGAGTAACAAAATAAGTTTGCCACTATGAAATTAGCTACAAATTACTGTGCAACGGTTAAAATGTACGATCAAAATACTAATGGCTGACTTCAGAGAGGTAACATTTTATTATATAACGATGGTTCTATTCAAAGCATACAAGATCATAATGAAGATCTGATAGAAATAGCACTAAGACATTTTACGTTACTAAAATACAGCTCTATTCTCAACATTAGCACTTGTGTTACCAGACCAACGAAATAAAGAAATAGAAAAGAATTTAGTTAAATAGGAGTCGTTTAAAAAAACAGTCTTGAGGAAAAACATTATGTCCAAACCGCTTAAGAGTACCCTGCAGACTGCAAACTTTTAGTCGGCCGGTAGTTTTTCTGGGCTTATAAATCAGTATGAAGATGAATGGTGGTACGCACATAACAAATGTCAGGTATTTAGTCAGTATCGAATTATGGTTGGAATCATGATTTCCTTTTTTTATTTGTAAATAAGTAGTTTAAATACTTATATCACGTGAATATATATTATACAATGTAAATATATTATTTTATTTATTTTTATTTTATTCAAAAGGAACTCCAACAAAGGATACACCTTACATGCGTAATTATAAAAAAGTTATAACAAAGTTATATACTTGCTTGAAATATATCTATGTATTGAAGATTCTCTGTAAAACAATACCTATCCTCGGGTCAGCTGTCAGGCAACTATTTAGTAGGTGTACAGTGTGCGGTTACTTTTAGTTAAATGAGATTAGAATTCCCAAGTGCACTCTTCAGTATTCAGTGTAGTGAGTAAATGAAGCTAGATTGTACAGATGTTTCTGCATTTTTTTACATCTATTTGGTTTATATGTTAATGCTGTATTTCCTGTAATTTCGTGTCTTGTTCTTTGTCTTGGCAGCGAGATTATGATTAGCATTAGAATTTGCGTATACATCATCATCATCGTCCGAGTCTTTTTCCCAACTATGTTGGGGTCGGCTTCAATTTGGTACACCTATTGTTAATTTGTAGATATTTTTTTGGGCTAGAAAGTATGATATTATATATTTTTTACTTTGAGATAAGATTGCGTAAGCATAAGAAAGTAACATCAAAACCAACTTCATTCTGGCAAATTCGCTCACGAACTCAAGCAGCACCAAATTCCTGGAACATTACTTCGACTAAATGTACTTATTAATCAATTTCCATTCCATTAAGTGCATTCCACTCCAACTAATTAGTTCAACGGAAGGATCCTCAGTTAGTTTTGGAACTTCAAAACCGAAATACAGTTCTGGTTTGACAAGTACTTGCATTAGAGTCGCACCAACAATTCACTAAAACTTTACCTATCTAGAAGTTTCTAGAAGTTCGACCATACATCGCTTAAATCACTGTTTATTTGTGCACTTGCTTGAAATTCGATACGGGGAAGTTTTGTGCTCGATACGTAGTGGTGTCTGTACCAAGGTATACCTATCAATTTAGTTTGCGAAAAGTATAACTCTATCATATTATTCACATAGTGTCGGTTGGATATGTGGACGTACTAGATTATGAGATATTTTAATTTCGTTGGATATATTGTGATGGTATTTCTTTTATAGACAGGTACTGTCAAGGGCCACTTAGATCCTGACTGGGGCCGTTAACTTAGGCAAACTTTGTCTAGGTAGCTAATTAAATTTTCATTATTCGGCAGACTTCAGCATTTTGAATTTCAGAAGAAAACTGAAAAGGCCCCGAATACTGTAAATAAAACAGAGCCAATTTATTTCAGTAGACTTTGTGTGAATAATAAATTGGACAAACCCTAAAATACAATTTGAGTCCCTTCAAAAATACGCGCACTTTACAAGCCCTTTAATTGTGGTACCGTGAAGGTAATAAAATATTCAGCATGTTTAAATTTTCGGCTGTAGTGTAGTGTTAAAGGGCTCTTGGTGCAGTGTTTGAACACAGCGCCATCTGTTGAGCGTTAAGTACTCCACGTGAATTATTTAGCAAGCGCTGTAACCTCTGTATTACTAGTAAGCGCTGTACCGCTTAATTTACATTTTGCATACTATTTTGAACAAGCTTTGCGGTCTTTATGGAGAATAATATTATGATGAAAAGTTTTTATTGTTGAAATGTGAATGCTTTGAATGGGTACAACTATCACAAGCTGTATTGCTGTGTGGTTTCACTTTGATTTTGTGAATTTGCTTGCAAACAAAATAAATGAAGTAGTGCATTACACCGAACCTGAACGAGCTGAAGCACGTTTCTCCAAGAAGTTAATACACAAGAACAAACGCGGTGTATTTCAATGGAAATGCAAAAGGTAGTCGAAAGACACTGCTTTCCGGGCGATTCACTCCCAGAACCTAAGTAGCCCTTTGTTCACGTTCCCTGTTTATCTAAAATAAATAAATAATGTTTAAGAACCCTAGATTTTCCTGATATTTTAACGTGCACAGGGGAACTGAAGTGCGAAGTGTAAATTACATGCAGTGGCGCCAACCGCTCGGGGTTGCAGAGTAAATAATATTGTTCCACAACTTACTGAGAAAATGCAGCTGGGAAAACTTTTGAAAATTTTCCTCGATAGCCTATAAGTATTTGGGTGATATATTTATGCTTTTTTTAATGATCGTGTAAGGGATCGTGAGAGTGGGTACCGGGATAAAATAGCCTACGTTATTCGAGAAGACTGTAGATTTCCAACAGTGAAGTAATTAAGTTTCTTATAGTACTAGTTAAGTAGTTTCAGAGCCCGACAAACAAAGAAAAAAATGACTACCTCTTTATTAAATTAATATAGGTACTCAAATAAAGCTTTTTGTACAATAGAATAAATTTCATTTTAAAATCTAACCTCGTTCAGTTTCGCTGCCAGAGCCACAAACCAGATCCATTCTAAACATTTCACTATTCAACTATAAACAGGACGAGATATTCCAAAATTCCAGCTAAACTATTCTTTTCTAAAGCTTTCCTCACAAAATCTGTTCGGTATATTTGTTTTCTGTGCACACGTAAAAGTCGGAAGCCCCAGGCATTCACGGAGTGTTGCGTTTTTATATTTGCGTATCACTTCGGCAAGGACAAAGAAGGTATCTGGCTGTGCATAGGGTTGAAAAGACTGAGGAAGTCTTTTCTTCTGAGTTGAGCAGTGTTTTGATTCTGGTCAGCTGTAGTTGCTTCTAGATGGGAATTTGCGTTGAATTATTAAGATTCGACGCACACTGCAGATTTAGTAAGCCTGATACCGGCTGCATATCTGATCGTTGTAATGTGCGCATTATCAGTGGACTAAAAGTTTGCTGTGTGTTCTATGCGTATATGAAAAAGGAGTATGGGAGTAACTCGTACGTAAGGACCAATGACATGAACCTTTTTATTCTGACTGGCTTAAGGATTTCTCAATTATTACATGGTCTATGTCTTATTTATGTACCTTAATTTACATATCACATGTGAGTCTCAGGAACATCATCATAAAGGACATTTTTAATTAAACTAAACAAAGAATATCTCGATAAACTTTTACCCTGTTTAAGAAACATTCCATTCCAGTGCATTCAATACGTTGATGTGATTACTCCAAAGCGAATAGGTAGGTAGAGATAAAATTCTATTTCTCCCATTGTCAGCCCTATGCTTTTAGCTATGAGATTTGTTTGTGGGGACACCCACAGACCTCGCAAGCTTTGTTTGACTTGTGCCTCGTTGAAACGCTTTTTTCAACGAATGAACTTTGTTTTATTTGAACTTTTTCTTCAGCACTTTGTTCAAAAGTATAATGGACATTTCTAAAGGCTTAAGTGGCGTGTGGCGAAAGTTGGAAGAACGTATTCTTCTTGGGGAGAGTTACGAGTTTGGACTGCACGAATTGATTGCAGTTCAGTGTCGAACATCCGAGAGATTTTTTAAATTGTTATTAGAACAAATACTTCTACTGGTAATGAAGTAGAATCCTTGACTGTTATGCACCAGCATAGTAGCTGCCATACGCAGGCTGCATAGCTACGATATACTCCACAGAATGTTACGTTAACATCAGTTCAGCAACATTGTACCCAAGGTTTAAAGCATCTTCCTCTCTGCAAAAGATTTAAGTATCTGAATCTACTCTTAAGGGATTTACTCTAAAGATTTACGATTCCTGATCCATGCAGAGGTCCTAAAAATGTGCGATTTATGAGTGAGTGCTAGAGGCAGTATAAGTCGGATTTATTATATCACTAGTTTTGGACCGGACGAGACTTTATCGCAGTGTGTGTGCGCAATGATTTTTTCGCTAACATAAAAATATTTATAGGTTCGCGTCGCTTTTATTACTTTGAGGTAGCATTAGGAGTCGTAAAATGATTCAGTTGTAGGTATCAAGTGGTAAAAGTAATGAATATAATAACCTCATGTTTAAGTTAGTTGTAACATACAGTCATGGTCACATAATTAAAGACACCCCTAACTCGAAGAGAAATATATAGTTATGGTACTGGCATGAGCTTAAGCACGGTATAAAATGTAATGTAATTATTATTAAAACAAACATTACATTGTGTTCTTCAAAATTAAGGACAAACAATATTTACTTTCTTTAATACTTTAGATATAACGATCTATGGGAAATGAACACTAACTTTTGTAGCTGATACTTGGCTGGTCAACTAATTAAAGACAGTTAAAGCCCAGTTAAGAAAAAAAAACGAAAGATAGAAATAGTTGCCATACTTTTTTTTAGAAGTGAGTAAAATACTTATGAAAACTCGAATAAGGTAATCATTTAGGTATCTTTCATTAAACATTTTCATTTTAGTTCTATCAATAAGACTAGAACAAAAATACTGGTAAGTAAAATGTTTTAGGCTTTTTTAAATTAAGTTTTGACATGCGGATTTATTCATACCACTTGATCTGTAGTAAGGATATGGTTATAAATTTATTATTAAAGATTCTTTATCAATGGCACTAAAAAAGGCAAGGTTTGAGAACAACTGAAAACCGACCCCAAGGAAAACTTCTCCGCAAACAGACTTTAAGGCGGTGCTATAGGCAAATAGTGAACCATTTACATGATTCGGTACTGGTTTTTTTGGGAGTCATCTGATGCTAAAAGGACGATAATTGTGTCTGCAGAACTTTTAGACTACAATCGGGTTGGGAAAAGCTGTAAGGCATGGGTAGAAAAGCACCACGTGTCCATACTGTAGTTGGCTATTTCTATCAAATGTGAAAGGTGCAGTGAACAAGTGTTCAAAAATGTAAATTTTTTCTCATTAAACAAAGGGATACGAAGAATTCTAAAATAATGCATCGATATTAGTCGCCTCCAAAACATGAGATGGAAACAAAGTACACCAAGAAAGTTCTCAAACATAGGAGGCGAAAAAGTAATAGTGTGGGGCTTCTCTCCACTACTTGGTGTGGTGATCCTTTAGAAAGATATTATTAAAAATAGGCGAATTCAAGTACTATAATATTTTATAAATAAGCATGTTGTTATATGCTAAGCATAATTTACCGGTCCTTAGCGCTTTCCAAATTAGAAAAGTTCTGAAAAACACTGTAAGAGTAGTGAAAAGGACTCTTTGATCGAGCAACTTATGACGGTTTTGGTTTGGCCCATTGCAAATTTAATAGAAAAAAAACTGATAATCGGCCAGAAAACACAATGGCGATAAGTCATACATGAAACATTGATCAGTTTTACACAGATTTTTATGAAACATGGAAGAAAATTCCCGTAGCGACTTAAAACAAAACTGACCGCTTACACGTTCAGGGATGTCGTGCTGTCATTGAGGTAAAAGCAAATAAACCAAATATTAGTACTCATTAATATGCTTAGTTATAGTGTAGGGAATGTTGTTATAGAAAAGTACCATCAATAATATTAATAATTTGCTTTTCTTCCTCTGAGCAAATGGAGTGTCTTTAATTATATGGCCAGGCCACGTTATGGTTCATACCGCTCGAGATTCGGAAAAAGCGAAAAAAAACTTGTCGCGGAGGATCACTGAAGATAGTCTTTAGTTTTTATGTTTCACAATGCCCTTTTAAATATTTTTAAATAGAAAATAAAGTTCCAATAGCAATCAGAAAAAAGAAATGCAGCGGCAATTTAAGATTCCAACAGTGTCTTTAATTAGCTGACCACGACTGTATATATGAGTGATTTTGTACATAGTCTGTAAATATCTATTAAAAAAATTCTACTCGACTGAAAATTATATTGACTTGCCTTACATGATAATATAAATAAGTAGACCTGATGGATAAAATTGATCATCATTACTAAACTCTAAAACTCGACCTTTACAAACACAGCACAAAAAATCCTTTGAACTTGCCACATCTATCCACTGTCTGCCAGTACTGGCTCATGTGAACTCACAATAGCACCTCGTCTGTGACGACTTGTCGCATTCCCTCAAGTGTGCCCTTTTGTTTACATTTTATTATTTCGCGAGGTTCCACGTCACATGTTAATAAAGAGCTCGCATTCCAGCCAGAAATAATTAAAATTAAAAAAAAAAAACTGGAATGTAAGGTTGACATGTCTGGAAATGGAAACGCTGTTGTATATAACGTTGTGTGCTTCGGAATTTAAATAGGTACAGCTGAAGAATTTGTTTCGTAATTCAGAGAAATGTTCCTGTATGCAATTCTTGTGGTGGATTTAAAAACAAATACACCTACACATTTGTGAAGATTAGAGAATATAGAAAACAAAGCAAACAACAATGGTGCTTATTTTTGTGAAATGCTTTTTTCCATTTACCTATAAATATCGAATTGTTTTCAAACTGGTCAATTAAAAAGTTATATGAAACACAAAAATTGGACATCAGAATTGGAGCATGCGATGGATGGAGTTTGCAATGTAACGATTTATTTTACTTTATTTCTGGCTTATCTAACTGTCAAGTTTTCAATATCATTGTCACTCTTACGTAGATAGCTTGATAGATAAATAGGTACCGTAGTCATGATATTTCCTGATTTACAATTGTGTGATAAAATCGACACACCTTCGATTTTGCGTCACTTTATACTAAAAAGTATGACGATCGAAAGAAGAATTATTTAGAATTTGAAAATGGAAATGCCTACTATTTCTATGATTTGTAAATTCCACCCATCCAAAACAAAAATGTGAAAGACTGCCAAGTTCGATAATATGGGAATGCTTCGCCTATAAAAGAAGTGAGATCTGAATAAGTACCAAGTTCCATACACATACCTCAGTTAAAAATAGTTACTTTTTAATGATGTTACTTGGCAAGTTTTCATACACCTTGTTATAAACCTACTAAACGCAATGAATCAAGTATTTAATTTTCTATTAAAACTTGCCAAGTAATCATCATTAAAAAGTAACTATTTTAAACTGAGGTATGTGTATGGAACTTGGTACTTATTCAGATCTCACTTCTTTTATAGGCGAAGCATTCCCATATTATCGAACTTGGCAGTCTTTCACATTTTTGTTTTGGATGGGATTTCATTTATTTTGTAAGGTTGTTTATTTTTTTTTCTTATGATGAAGTTAGTTAAAGAAATGTCTCATTTATACTATTTTTTAGATTTTTTAATATGCACTGTGTTTCTTACAAAGAAATGAACTAGATTAACTAAATGGACTAGATTTACCAACTGACTGACATGACATGTTATCATATATTATGTTCGTGGATCAAAGTTACACATTCGTTATTTTCGAAAGTGATTCACACTTGGCCGTTTTCAGATTTTTACTTTACTTTGACTATTAATACAAACCTTTGTACCATTCGAAGATATATTATATAAATATAGATAAATTTAGTTCGTTTTAGTTCCTTAGGGGTATAAATTTACACCGGGTATAAAATACCTTCATTATTTTGAAACCGACTCACACTTGGCCATTTTCAGATTTTTCCCTTTACTTTGACATAAAGACCTACCTCCATGCCAAATTTCAAGTCAATACGACCATTGGAAGTGGTCTAGGTTTTTGATGAGTGAGTCAGTCAGTGAGTGTATAGTAAAAATAGCGATTTTCTGACGTCAATATCTCAAGACCTAGAATAGGTATATTAATGAAATTTTGTATTTTAGATAAGTGAGGGGGTCTCAACAGATACTAGAAATTTGATATGCGTAAATAAAATAGATTTTGAGTTACAGGGGGGTCGAATTTGGCCCGAAATGGTTCGTGTAATATAACCCACGGCCGGTGTGTCGCTTTTTTTGCTCGAACTTGGCGGACACACAGCCGTGTGTCTAGATATTCAAATATTAAATTTCGATCGTCGCATTTCCCGTACAGTGACACTTAAACAAAAGACGATCAAGGTTCTTAAATCTCACCGAAAATATAACCACGTGGATACTTGTAACCCCCTGTATATATTTCTTCTTACATGAAAAGGCTCGACAGGCATCGTTAAAGCTGGCCTGCTATTAGACGTTATTGTTGCGTATTCAATGGCTGCAGCACTTGACAGCGCTTTAGCCGCATCGCCGCGTCAACCCCTCGACGAGAAATGAGCCGCAGGGACGACAGAAGTGCCAACCTGAGATTGATATAGCCCTTATAGATTACTGACGGTGTCTTCAAAGGAACAGTCCGAGTGTACATTTTAGCCCCAAAAAAGGTTGAACACCTTTAAGTCATTGAGTTATCAAGTGATAATCTATATCGTTATCTGTTATGTAGAAAATTTGTAATCGAGAGTGATTATGTTGAAACTATTTGGATCAATTCTTTTTTCTATTCCTGTGTACCAGGAATGGCAGATTACATATTGTTCTCTTACTGTACAAAATCTTTTAAGCCTTTTTAAACAAAACAGCTTACATAGAAACCGTAATGATTAAACAAAGCAGCAATAAAGTTATAAAATCCGATTTGAATTCGCGCCTCTTATCACTTTGATAAAGTGTATCGACGTGAAGAAATTAGTTCGATAGCAGTCATTGTTTTGATCACTCGTGTCAACGATTGTTATTTTAGAGTTCGAATTATGAAATAAATTAATTTTTAGAAAACAAAATGGCGGCTAGTTTAGTGAAACGTATGTTGTGTGTGGAGGATAAGGTGTTTTTGGTGACGGGAGGCGCGGCAGGCGTGGGCGCAGGTATAGTTCGAGGGCTACTCAACGAAAATGCTAGAGTAAGTACTGTGTTTATAACCTTAGATCTCAGAAGCATATTTATGTATTTTTTTAATGATGAATAAACAAAATATCTCTAGTATTATTCCGTGCCGGTTCAGTTAAAAAATTACTCATCTTGTTTATTCACAATGATGTTCGAAAACAGCGAAAGCTTATCTATTATGTGCGTTCCTATCAGTAATTGATTTCACGGCCAGATTTAACATTGACCTAGCAATCAGTCCTTCGTACTTGTTGGGCCTTGAATTGTATCTCTTTAGGTGAATATTGAAGATAATACAATAGATACAAACTAGTTATTTGTTCAGTAAATATTTTTCTAGTACAGTCCGGACAAAAGTAAGGGCTATATTAAACTACGACATAATGGGCATTAGTTATGTCAACTTATTTTGGGCCAATGCTAGATAGATCTCATATGCCTATACTGAATTGTGATTATGCGGCCTTTATATTTAAATTAGTCTCAGTTTCACGCCATAGTAAGCAACAACAAATTGCACATACTAAGCTATAACAACTAATAAACTAATTTAAACACGGAAATAGGAAATAGAACCACACACACAGGACACAACTTCAAAACGTTTGCCGAAATATAAACTTATTTCTAGCTCAGACAAACGCTTTACTTGTAACAGCCCGTAGTTTAGGAACACAAACAGTTAACTGTAAACCTATTTTAATTAACAAAATGTTGCATTTTGTTTGGACAAGCTGTTACTAAACGGTCCATTTTACGGAACTACGTGGTTTGAAAGTTGCTGATGTTAAAAACTGAATTTCAATATTCTGCGCTAAGTGTAACATCAGACCATCAGACTATCAGTCTACTTTGTAGTTTCAAAGTTTGAGTTTTAAACAGGGGTTTGCAATGTACTGTTTTTACTTGAAAAGAGTACGGAAGATCGTGTTTTGTTAGTGATTTTGAGATAGAGTTTTGTTGTTCGTTTAACCATAGTTTAAACAAAGCCACAATATTATAGTAGACGAGTTAAAAGCTAAAGAAATTCCTGGTGCTAGTTTTAAAATATTTATAAGTTATTTTTTAATAAGTTTGGTGAATTTTAGATATACAGGGTTATACAATAACAAACAATCATGACGACATTGATCTAATGATGTCTTTAAATATGAAGGACTAGTTATAGCCATCGGATTCAGTAGCGTCTGCACCTACAGCATTCCTTCTAACATACAATTTTTCAAATCATGCCTGTGATTCCTGAGATTAGCAGGTTCAAACAAACTGTTCACCAGCAAAGACTGTTATGAATTTTAAGTTTTCATCTTCTGTTGTTCTTTTCTTTTGTCTCCAATTCCTACAACTGACTTAGCTACTTTCTTAAATTTTTCGTCTACAAACTTTTCTTCTTACCCTTCCAGCATGTAGCATTCCTTGATGTCGCGGACAGAGAAGGTTCAGCACTAGAAGCTGAGCTCATCACCAAGTTCGGAGCCCTAAGAGCGAAGTTCATAAAATGCGACATTTCTGACGAAGCCCAGCTGACTGCAGCTTACAAACAAGTGCTAGATAAGTACCGAAGACTGGATGCAGTTATTAATAATGCTGCCGTGTTGAGTATTGATGACAGAAATGTTAAGAGGATGGTGGATATTAATTTTGTGAGTATTTTATTGGTTTTGCTTTTTTGATTTTGAGATTGTTCTTCTAAATGAGACTGATATAGTCGATGCTTGACATCATGATATTATCGTAGGTACCAAAATGCTGGACTTGTAGGTAGGTAGGTATGTAGTGTATTGTTTCACTTGCGTGTCACCAGTCTTAGACAAAACCCTTATTCAAAGGGGTCTGGGCACTTAGACGAAAAATTCGAGCATCCTAATTCCTAACCTAAACATCCTAGATTATTAGGAGCACTACAATTAGTAATAAACTTTCCGTTCTAGGAAATCACTTGTGTTACGGTTATTATTTCTCTTCATCAAGTAACATTAAACCAAAAGCATTGCTTAGATTTCCATCAACACAAACCAAGTATTCACAACTTTAAACTTATCAATATTTAGAATTTAATACTTGTAACTGAACAGAATAATAAACTATGCTGCGGCTTTACCGTCGTCGAACAAACGCAGGAGATGGTCGATATTAATTTTGTGAGTTATGAGCTTTCGCGTGGCTTCCCCTGAGTTATTTGCTTTTGATTCGATTAGACGCTGAATGCGTTTCGTGTTTCGAATGATCGTTATTCGTATTTGGGTGGGATAAAACGTTATTCTATTGTTAGGAATTTTTGGTGTAATAATAGGTGCTAATGTATTTATGGGTACAAGAATCATTGGTTTAGGCCAATGACTGAAGTGTTGTTAGAAACATAAAAATAGAAGGCATTCAACGAATGAATGTGAGCGTTAGCAAAATATTATTCTAATTAAAAGGGAATAGTTCCATTGTTAACGTAGTGGGAGTTATTAGCAAGTTTATTAGTAATAGTGTTACAGAGGTATCAGGTATTTTAATTAAAAAATGCTAGGTACCAATGAGCGTGAAACACCCAAAATATCTTTATAACCTAAAAAACGCTTAAAAAACGTTTCCCTTTTTTAAATTCATCAATAATGAAATTACAAAGGAAGAACAAGATTGTAAAGACGAACATTTTAATCGAATTACGTTTCGAACCATGGCGCCGAGTCGGAAATTGGTAGTCAGTGACGTAACAACATAAACAATACAAAAGTAAGCTTGCTCAGAAGATGTTCTTAACTAATTTAATTTAAGTATTCTGAAAATGAATGGAGAGCCCTTTATAGATAGATCAATATTAATTATCAATTTTCGAAGTAATCTTAGATGTACAAATAGATACAGACTTGGTTATTGACGATTGTACTAATTTCTGACCATTTTATTTCTATTTTCTGTGATCGTACTTAAAAAGGCTAGTTCTGCAGGGTCATAGTCTCCTGTATTTCCAAAGACAGATACAAGTCAAGATCCTACTAATATTATAAACGCGAAAGTTTGTATGTATGGATGTATGGATGTTTGTTACTCTTTCACGCAAAAACTACTGAATGGATTTTAATGAAACTTTACAATAATATAGCTTATACATCAGAATAACACATAGGCTACAATTTGTAAACATATTGTTCGAAATACTAAACCTGCGCAGACGAAGTCGCGGTCATATATGCAAAAACTGAATAAATCCTCATTCTAATGCCATTTAGAAAACCTTTTAAAATTCTTCTTTAAAAGAAAGACTTTAAAAGGTTTTCTAAATTAAATTTCCTTTAAAGAAGAACAAACTAGCTTTGCATCAATCCATTTAAAAAAATTCGGGAAGATAGGAAAAATGCTAAAATGTTTATTTCTAAGCCCTATTTCTTCTTCGTTTTATCTAAATGCACCCAAACAAACCATCGAATTCATAGCATAACCATGACTGAATAAGTAAGTACACAATTTCACAGTCATTACCCAACATCAATATCATAATATCATAATAACTTTTACGATTATCCCATTCCCCATTCACGTCCTTTACAGCTGCCATAACTCCCGACTCCATTTTTCAGACTGCAACGGTCACCAGTACAATGAAAGCCTTGGATATAATGGGGGCGAATAAAGGGGGGAATGGGGGAACTATCATTAATATGTCATCGTTATTGGCGCTTAACCTTGGGAGCCATCTGCCTGTGTACGCCGCGACGAAAACGGCTGTTCTACAGTTCAGTATTGCTATGGGGGTAAGGTTTATTTTTGTTTGAAAATTTGTGAAAGTAGAAGTAGGTTAATTAAAAAACTTATCTTTTTTGCGTGGGAGATTAGTTAGGCCCATTTAAAAAGAGAGATAATTGTTGGTTTATTTTAAGAATTCAGGAAAGTACTTTTATAAAATAATTAATTAAAAATGTTGTAAAGTTTTTAAGGGCATTTAAGATAAGGATTTCAACATAAACATACACTGTCATGCAAAAAAAAAACCCTGACTACAAAAACAGACATGGTAATTACATATACTATATGGTATTTGAACACATATGCACATTTTCTTTTACCAGTAGTATAAGTAAAAGAAAATGAATTTGAACAACTTTTCCATTTTCAGGCAGAAAAATTATATTCAGAGAGCAAAGTCCGCGTCATCACAGTTTGCCTCGGCCCGACTGACACGGCCATCTTACACAGAAGCAACTTGCAGAACTTCGACAAAGATTCCGCTGAGCCAATTGCTTCCCGCGTGTCCGTGAGGCAGAGGTGAGGATCGTTAGGCTGCGGTTACGGGGACAGAGGAATGTGGAAGGCGTGTAGAAGAGCGTTTTGGGTATCATGAACATGAAAGAAGACTTAATTATTCAGTTTTAATTCGTGTTGATTCATTATTGATAGGTTCTAATACGTTCACACGTGAACGGCTGGACCGATTAAGCTGAAAATTAGAGGGGCTTAGACCCGGGAGAAGGACAGAGTATTAGATAGGATAGTTTTTGTCACCATCCAGCTAAGAGACACTGGTGAAACTACGGGCAAAAGCCAGTTCGCAATAAAATATTCGGCATAGTTTCAACAAACTTCACTGAAACTACAACACCGATCTTCATAATGTGCATAATGTTCTTGAATATGTTTAGTCGCCACTTTGCTCAGAATTCGGACTAAAATTATGCAGTGTGCACACATCTCGTACCCGCCCTGCTGTGCTGTATAAGCACCCTTATTTATTCGCTCTAGATAAACTTTCGCGTTGATGAAGATAGTTTGGTAGCAACGAGTTTTCTGATAAAATTGAGTAGTGTAAGTTTCTCTTTAGGTGTACGTGCATAAATCTTTGTATAAATATAGGTATATTAGTAACATTTGTACTTTAATTTAACGGTTAATTGACCATATTTTAACTCGGTACAGCCACAATTTTATGCATAAGTTTCTTCAAACAAGAAAAAAAATTACTTGTTTTTGTTTCGTTTCAGGGTGGGATCGGCAGTGTCAGGCATTCTAGAAGTTATAGATCAAGGAAAAAGCGGTTCCACGTGGATTGTGAAAGATGACCAGAAAGCCTATGAAATTACAGACAAATTAAGCCAGGCTTTTGAGGTTCTATCAGATATCTAGCTTCTTGAGTACTTCACACGTTTGATCTCGTAACAGGAACGTGTCTTTTTTTTATGACTGGCGGATTGTAAAGGGCTTTGATTTAAAAGACTTGTTTTGTAACTACAAATAAGATTTCTATACGTAATAAAGTTTACTATTTATTTTAACTAACGGCGCATTGGCAAACTTGTGCTATGTTGACGTACAGATGAAAATAGCTTCTAAGATGGAATAGCTTCAAATTTACCGAATATCAGTGCCTACACAATTTTCTGTATAACCTACCAACTATATCAAGCTAGCAAGCCTGAGAGAGAATATAATATTTCAGATGAAAAACAACGCATTTTTGATATTCGATAAAAAAATATATATTCTCTGAATTCTCGATATTTGGTTGCGTGAACATTGAGCGATCGGAATCATCAATAAACCATTGGGTTACCGCGCACTACAATGCCATTTTTTATTTCGACCTGCCATTTTGTATGTTGTTGTTTTTATAACAGAGTTTTATTCTTGCAATGATATTGATATTATTATTTTTATATACAGTAAAACTGGTATTATAAAGAATCCTACTATCCTACTAATATCCTACTGATATTATAAATGTGAAAGTTTGTGAGAATGCATGGACGTATGTTTGTTATTCTTTCACTTTCACACAGCTTTAGGACACGGAATTACAAAATTCCGTTTCTAGAAAGTTTAAACAGTAAAATGATTTTGGAAATAATTACTATTATAAAGCATTAATTTAATTCATATGTGCATACCATAACAATGCACGTTAATGTCCAAACTATAGGTAGCTATTATTACTACAATGAATTATTTATAACATAACACTGATTGTGTTATTCAAACCTAATTGTAAATCATTTGTTATTTCAGACTTTGTTTTGTTTTTGGTTGAAACCATAATAATGTTTAACCGAACAAAAGCAAATGATTTTAGTAATTATTGAAACTAAGTACCTAACAATATTTATAAAGTACACCATGTCACCGCCACCTTTTTTTGAAATTTATTTACCATAGGAATATAAATACATATATATCATTCATAACAATACTTATAAACTAATACATAAAATAGACAATAAAAAGACATAAAATATGTAATAGGTGTTAGACCTACCTAGCTACATCACTTCCCAATATAATTCTGCTAACATTACCTTCCCTCATCTCAGCATCGTTATTCGTTTGTTTATACTTTACGCAAGCAATTTTCCCCTGATCTACCTTTACAAACCACCCGAGTACCCCCCTTACGGATCCCATATTTGGAACGAACAAGAAACGCAATCATGGGACTAATTTACTATGTGTTCGGCGCAGACCGCAGTTGAAACGGCTTGTTCCCCTTTTACTCTAAACCCATTGTTTTCAGTTAGCAAAGTTTTCATACGTTTCTTGTACTTGGGTCTAAAATTTTGTAGAACATGATTCAAAAATTAAAATTTAGCTTCAAATTCCTTCCACATGGCTGGCTCGAAAAAAATGGTGTATAGTTGTCGGCACGAATCTTGAGCTCTGACCTATATCTGCGCAGAAGTGATTTATTTACAAAGAACCAATCCCGAGTGATGGAGCAAAATATCAAAACTACGTACTTTACTTTAAAGTTTTTTGGATCTCGCAGTATGGTTTTTATTATTTTTAAAGAATTGTGTTTTTTTTTTTCGCTTTGGACTCGTTGGGAAGGAATTGGTGGAGCAGATGGGAACAAGCCGTTGAAAGTCTAAACTTGGCAGGCAAAATGCAACTGTGTCTGTCAGAGCATTCTCTTCAGGGATTCGGCTAATTTACGCTTTGGATTTGTCGCTAATCCACGCCCGAGTGTTCCCGTTTTCGTGTAGTCCTAGTTTTTGGTCTGAATCATGAATCCGGGTTAAGGATGGATTTTTTGATAGCTTGCCTAAGTCTTGTTGCCGTCTTCAATGGTGGAGAACGCTTTTGAAGTTTGAGTATAGAATTATTTTTATTTATCTATCATTAAAACACACAGTTGGTATCTTTTTTCAGTTCCAGTTACATAATGTTCATTAACTCCTACAAGAGTAGTAGAAATAACTGTTTGAAATACATCTCTCCTTGTAGTTATTCTACTTAAATAATTTATATTCGTGTTACATGCTCTCTCCTCTGTTTATAAAACTTATCACGTAAAAGAAAATTGTCTGGAAAAGTTTATCTCGCTCAAAGTTATAACAACGTACTGAGATTGGATTGCTTGCAGTATGCAGCTGTACGGCAAAACCTCACATTACTTCTTAGGTATTCGAAAAATGTTGGCAATAAATATTCTATATAACGTTACGTAGATTTAGTACCCACACACTACAAACTTTTAGTTGCCCAACAGTTTGTGGCTCATAAATCTGTATGAAGAATGGAAGTACCTACACACGTTACAACGATCAGGTATTTGGTCGGTATCAGACCAACTAAAAACTTTGATTGAATCCACGATTCTCTTTAAGGGATTGTTCACACCAAACGTATTGTCCGCCGCTGACTGTGAGTATACTCACTGTCTGCCCCAGTGTGAACGTCGACTCAATCTGCAGAACGCGTACTCACCAAGCCGACAATAGGCTATAGCGTACGATGCGCTACATGTGTGAACAAAAGAATAGGCTCTTGTAGGTTCACACTAGATGCGTACGCTGAGCGGCTGACTATTCTACACATAAAAGGGCTGAGTATTTGAAGTTGCTCGTAGTATTTTATAAACGATAAAACTAGCGTAATTTATTTTTTTTTCAAATCAGACTTTTTACTGATATTTCAATTAAATGATGCGCATTCAGATAGTTGCCATTTGCGAAGCTCTAGAGGAAGACGAAAATAATAATAAGAAGAGATTGTGGGTACATCCCTTAAATTTGAAGAGATGTTTTCTTGGTCAATTTCATACTTTATATTTCGAATATAGACTTTATCCAAATAAGTTCAAGAAATATTTTCGTATGACAGTAAAACATTCGATGAGTTACTATCTTTAATACGTTTAAGTTTATATAAAAGGGACACTAATTATCGACGTGCTGTACCGAGGCGCGGCGGTGCGTACGCGGCGGAGCGGCGCTATTCGGCAACTGCGTCCGCGTAGCCAATCCGCGTCCGCCGTGCATAGTCGCGTAGTAAAATAATCGGCCACTGAGAGTCAGCTACAACAGACGACGTAACAGCGTATAGTCGGTTCGGTGTGAACGACAATTTCAATATATATGGAAAAGCAATAAACTGCGTAACGCGCGCTCACAGTCAGCGGCCGACAATACGTTTGGTCTGAACGATGCCTAAAAATATTTTTTCAATCATCGGGCCAACTGTCGGCCGACTGTTTAATCTTCAGTGTGTCGGTACTCTTACATAAGCTAAGTCACATGACATACTGTAAAAGAGAAAATGTTTAGAATTTTCGTAAGCATACCTCAGGTCACACGCCAGCTTGACGTTGAAATATTATCAGGAGTATATTTGCATAAAGATTGAACTGAAACTTGACTCTGAGGTAATAGAAATCTGGTTTCATTTTATACTGTATTTATTTTATCGATAGGTACTAATAGTAGAAATAGGCAGCTGTTTTTGAAAAATATTTTTGATAATTAAATAGCTATTATGGGTAAGCAGCAAGCAAGCACTACCAGCTGGGTAGTGCTAGGGGTAGTCAGGAAGTCTGATAACCAGTCCACCAAGGTATATTGGATTGCCAAGATAACAGCTGGGCAAAAGAGGTCAGATAAGCAGTCGCTCCAAATAAGACTCAGCTCCATGCAGTTACTCTAGAAGCCGACCCAAACATAATTGTGGAGGACTAGGCAGTGATATGAGGTAAGCCAACTAAAGTAAACTTAAAACAAAATCCCATAACCAATTAAAATCTCATCAACAAAATCAAAACAGTGACAAACAAAACTAATTGGGAAACTACATGACTACACAATTAAACAGTCTGCAACACCTTAATCCCCGCAACCAATGACATCAATTTATAACCGAACCACGAATATCCGCACGTCCATTAGAGCAAGCTCATCGGATACCCGTAATTATTAATTCAGTGGCGATAAGTCGAGGCCACCGAGTCACGATAAGCGGAGATGCCATTATGCAGGCAGTTCAAGTGCCTTCTTCTAGGTCACATTCGTATGGTGGGTAAAAAGATCAGTTACGAGTAAACTGAAAAGGACTTTGGGTACTTTGAGACATTTTTTTTAATGGGAAATCATCAAATGACTCCTTCCGTGGGTTACAGTGTCAGACTCCTACTGACTAAAACTGTCCACATCATGTTCCTCCTTAAGCCCTTTATATACCAGGGCCACGGTAACTCTTTCGAGCAATCCCACAGTCAACCATTTTGTTACAAAAAACAATCGGGCTGAAGAAGGCGTAAGAAGGCGTATCATCCGCATTTTGGCGCGGTACTTTCTTAGGCGTCTTCCGTTATGGCACCTCCACTAGTCATTTTGTTCTCCATGGTAGGGGCGCATCAAATCGGCACGGACGTTGGCTGAATGTTTGCCAAATCTGGTTTAAGTATTCACTGGCATGTTTCAGCAGGTCTGAATTAGAGCGCTGATTTTAACGAGTGATTTGGATTTTTGTTCGTCTTGTAGTGGAATGTCTCTCAATTCAAATCAAATCTATACACATGCTGAAAAGTGCTGCATTTTCGCCTTTGTGGTGGTCATTTTAGAGAATATAAATATGATATTTATGATTTTAATGAAATGATATAGGTATAATACAGTCCGTCTTTACCAAGATAGGAGTATTCACCGCAACAATATAACTTGTTGTGATATTTTAAAAATGTTAATGTTATTGCAACCCAGCTCCGCTGCCAAAAAAATATTGAAACAATTTCCTCTCTTTTTCAATGAGTACTCATTTCATCACCTACCCTACTAAAACTGCAAGTCACGTACTCAACAAAGCTTGATACTCCAAAAATGAATTAAACATTCAATTGGTACGTCAAACTTGAAAAACAGTTTCCATCTTAAAAATGAATGTGTAAATTTTGAAGGGAACATTGATATTCAGTCCCAAAGCCCTCGGCCCATTTGTGTGGGCGACAGACCCGAAAATTTTGTAAAATTATATCTAGGGAACAGCTTGGTGAGAGAAACTTATGACGGGATAGGTCCATATTTTCACATTGGCGAGCGTGATTTTGAGTTACATATATTTTTTCGAAGTTTACTTAATTAATATTGAGCGTCGTCGTTTGAAAAAAAATCAGTTCTTCCCAATTCACGACAAAGCTGCAGCTTTAAAAGAAACTTTTTATCAAAGCTTATTTTTACTTAGGATTATAAAAAAAAAAAACTCAATGGGAGAATATTTCTTAGAAAAATGTTTCCCCTTGCTTACTTCAATAAGAACCGGGTACTTAAGAGCCCACACAAAGTTTTTCCGAGGGTACCAGTCGCCAATCACATGAAACTTTTGACTGATTTCAAAAGGAGAAGGAAAAAAGCGAGTAATGAGAGCGTCCGCAACCTCGTTTTTTTTTGTTTTTTCATCAAAATTATTTTGTAAAGAGTTAAATTATTTGGAACAGAAACACTGTTCTGTGGTTGAATTAAGCATTATATTGCTTACGGTTGCTTTTGTTTTTTGGAATACATTGTTTTTTGTTTTGCGGTTTTGTTTTCTTTGTGCATGAACAATGGACAGCTGACGAATAACGTAAAACGTTAGTAATAAAAAATACTCAAAACGGAACGAAAAAAAAACTGGCAGCAGTTTACCAAAAATAAAAACACATAATTCACCAACAAACTACCGCTATCGAATACAAAACTATGGTTTTAAATCAAAAAAATCTGCCATGATCGGCATCTAAGTAATATTTATCGCGACACAGCACTTTCCGGTCACCGCGTGGACACAACCACTGACCTAGTTCGGCAACTCCGCGCAGCCAAGTAAAATGTATTGTTCGGACGTTCTTTTGCTGCTATATGGTGCATGTTAATTAAGAATTATAGGTAGTTTTATTTAGGAAGGCACGGGGAATTGAGGGTCTTGGCTGTGAGTTACATCATTGATCGTTTTACAAGTAAGTAGTAAGAAGCTGTTGTGTAGCTTTACTAAATACATATGTTAAGTTTATTGATATAAAGGTAGTATGTTTGTTCAATAATTTATCTCTGTTGTGCATTTACCATACCTCTATCGAATATCTCTATCGCCTTAAGGATAGCTGTAAGAGAACCCAATTCTGACTAAGTACATATTTATACTGTCTGTATTCTTTGTGTATTTTATATAACGACTATTAATTAGAAGTTAAAAGATGTCTGATAAACACCTTACCTGCCTTAAGCTAATAATTACCGACTAATATTATTTTCTGAAACACGTCTATCTTTGAAACGGAAAAAAAATATTTTCATCGCTGCCCTTTGGCTGAACGCTGTCATAACTAAGAAAGGAAAATGTCAAGCTGCCATAGTGAGATAACATGTTAACTTTGTTAGAATACAAATAAAGAGTTAGTGGTTGCATTTATAGACTTCCACGTGTAAACCCACTGCGGAGCTATTATACCTCTATGCTCTATATACCTTCTGTGGGCGTTGAGTTATTAGCTCCTACAATCTAGCTACAACTGGCCCATGTCTGGCGAGTGATGTTCCACGTGCTTCTCAAAGAGTCTATGGCTCTCTCAGAAGACTTCATATGCTCCCCTTAAGGCCGAAGCGTGCCGTGGCTTCAGGATCGTTGGAAAAAAGTCCTCAAAAGGCTCCAAAAAGGAACAAAGATGGGTTTTATTGTTACCTTAAACCCATACGTCTATTAAAGGATATCCCACCCAAAACAAAAATGTGAAAGACTGCCAAGTTCGATAATATGGGAATGCTTCGCCTATAAAAGAAGTGAGATCTGAATAAGTACCAAGTTCCATACACATACCTCAGTTAAAAATAGTTACTTTTTAATGATGTTACTTGGCAAGTTTTCACACACCTTGTTATAAACCTACTAAACGCAATGAATCAAGTATTTAATTTTCTATTAAAACTTGCCAAGTAACATCATTAAAAAGTAACTATTTTTAACTGAGGTATGTGTATGGAACTTGGTACTTATTCAGATCTCACTTTTATAGGCGAAGCATTCCCATATTATAGAACTTGGCAGTCTTTCACATTTTTGTTTTGGGTGGGATTTCATTTATTTTTGTAAGGTTGTTTATTTTATTTTTTTCTTATGATGAAGTTAGTTAAAGAAATGTCTCATTTATACTATATTTCAGATTTTTTAATATGCACTATGTTTCTTACAAAGAAATGAACTAGATTAACTAAATGGACTAGATTTACCAATTGACTGACATGACATGTTATCATCATATATTATGTTCGTGGATCAAAGTTACACATTCGTTATTTTCGAAAGTGATTCACACTTGGCCGTTTTCAGATTTTTACTTTACTTTGACTAAATACAAACCTTTGTAACGAATTTCAGATCGGTACGACCATTCGAAGATATATTATATAAATATAGATAAATTTAGTTCGTTTTAGTTCCTTAGGGGTATAAATGTATAAAACACCTTCATTATTTTGAAACCGACTCACACTTTGCCATTTTCAGATTTTTCCCTTTACCTTGACATAAAGACCTACCTCCATGCCAAATTTCAAGTCAATACGACCATTGGAAGTGGTCTAGGTTTTTGATGAGTGAGTCAGTCAGTCAGTCAGTGAGTGTATAGTAAAAATAGCGATTTTCTGACGTTAATATCTCAAGACCTACAATAGGTATATTAATGAATTTTTGTATTTTAGATAAGTGAGGGGGTCTCAACAGATACTAGAAATTTGATATGCGTAAATAAAATAGATTTTGAGTTACAGGGGGGTCGAATTTGGCCCGAAATGGTTCGTGTAATATAACCCACGGCCGGTGTGTCGCTTTTTTTGCTCGAACTTGGCGGACACACTGCCGTGTGTCTAGATTACTAATGGGCATACAAATTTCATAGTGAACCTTTCAAAGTTGAAATTTTAATATCCTCGCTTACACTTTTTTCGTACATTTGTTGGAAACTGTAGTGTTACAGTGTACGTAGCAGTACTAGGTATTGCATAATAAAACGAATTTATAAACAAAAACCTTCACCCAGTTTTGCAGGAACGAGTGTTTGTCGAGATCAATTAATTATAAGCTGCTATTGGAAATTAAATTCATGTGATAGCATTAAATAACAATGAGCTATATTAAAAGCCGATTCGATTACTGATGTTTGTTGTTTTCCAAATGAGCTGAAAACAGTTTTGATATTAATTATGCACTCGGTTGTTGCCTTGGCCTTTATATTACAGAATTATATAAAACTATTTAATCTTTCTATATGCGTGAGAAAAATGAGTGTCGTAATAAAATGTCACTTTTAGGGACATACATTTTAACATAGAAAAAAAGGAGCTATTTTCTGGTCTAATAGAAACATCCTCGATTTAATTCGAAATACAACATAGAATTACAGCACCAACTCAAGTTAGCACATGACTAATGACTCCAATTTGTTACTAGCAACAATTTATTTGCATGCAAAATGCTTGCAACCCAGCGTCCGGGCTCCATTCAACTTTATGCGGGCTGCAGACGGACAAATCGAGCACCAGAGGCATGATAGCTTCATAAACTTTCGGTCCCATAACAGCCAGATAAATCACAAAAGTGGGTCCTACAAATCTGGAAATAAAACGCCGACCCAACGTAATATCTAAAGAATTTAGAATCCAAAAGGCGAAGCTTGATAGTCACTTTATATATCTTCGAGAGATTTTATCGAGTCTACAAAAACTATCGTCTGCAATCAGCCTTAATAACAGAGCGCTAGTAAATAAAGATAAAAAAGAAACATCGATGAGCAAAGTCCTTTTAATTATGCAAATTAAAGGGTGGAGCGAAGTTGGAGCGAAGCAGCACAGTTTGAAACAAGATGTAATAGCCAGTAATAAAAGCGTACCTGTAGAGTAATTATAAAGGTTCGTTGCAGAGTTTATATAGGTATGTTGCGATTCAACGACAATTATGGTTAGGGTAACTTCACATGGGGTGGCACGAGGAATATAAATGCTGCTCTTAATTTTGTTGCTTTACGCGTTGCAGATTAAAATGGTAGGTTACTGTATCCTTTTTGCCTTTGTGTTTGGCTGAAAATCGGTATATAACTAAGCACTGTAATGGCTTAACGATTGCCGAACATAGGTAATGTCTGGTAGTTACGGTAGCCATTACATTTAAGGATATTTCAGAAGGATACATTAACATTTCCCACGAAATTATTTAGAGGCTAAAGCTTCCCTTTGTGATACATAGTTCCATAGTACAGCTTAAGGGTAGTGTGTAGCTACCTATTTGCTCAACATTATTGTGGGTAACCTGTTACAAGCACTCTAGGTTATTCAATAGCATAGACAGGAGCATTACCTATGCATGCGGAACATGCGATTCTGCGCTTAATTGAATATGTTTCTCTATAGAGGTGTTAAACAGTTTAATCTGGCAAATTGTTCCCGGGCGGTTTCGTGTGAAAGGATGATATGTAGGTATGCAATGTGACAGGTGAATGCTGAATACGTCATTGTAGAAACTGAATATTAGTATCAATTGATTGTAGTAAAATATTAAAAATACTAATGAGTTTGTGAAATAATGAAAAGCTTCCTATAGGTTACTGCACTTTTTTAATCCTTTTTAATCATCGGAAAGAATCAGCCCATCTTATTGCTAGAAAACATCACGTTTATTACACATCAACATCCTAAAAAACAGCAACATTTAGTGCAATATTAACTCCGCTATTCCTCACTTTGATAGCATACTACATACAAAGTTCGTAAACAAAGTGATAAAAACAATGGGAACGAAAACAAAAGCCGAGCGGCATGTTCAATTTCAAATGTAATAAGCAGAACATGGGAGGGATTTATTAATGTGTTTCGATATTGCAAACGGCTTTTGTTTTACACTGGAACTTGGTGGTCCCTTTTGAAGGTAGGTAAGTCGATAAAGTATTGTAGCTAGATGAAGGCCGAAGGTATGTATGGAGATGAGATGACGAGACGTAGTATGGAGATTTTTGACACTTTTTCTTCAATATCAGACAATTTGGACTCATTGTGCAGCAAGTGGGATAATTAACAAGTTTTCAGTAGTAGGTACTTTATTGCCAGCTATGTTTTATTTATTTCATTATTTGGTTAAAATGCAACTAAAAACATAAGCTAAATACAACTATTATCGACTTAATATTTATGTAAAATATTTTTCCTCAAAAAATCAAACTATTGTTTCTTCATTCTCAAAAGTCGAAAACTGACCTGGTGAAAAAAATGCAAGTCAAAACCGAATCTAGGAATAACGATGCCTAACGTAACAGGTCGTAGACTCTGTTTCCAAACATTTTTGGCGCACCTTTTATATTTTCGCACGAGGAATTCAATACAAACTGAAACTTCTCACCTTTTGCTCGTTCGAATTCGGCATACTTGGTTAGTTAAAAATTCAAGAACAAAAGTACATATTACTGCCGAAATTATTCGGATGAATGATGGACTCATGATAATTCCCTACTATTTCACTTACGATAGAACCTGAACAAATGATCTGAAAAAAGCAGGAGGCATTTTCTATAAAAGAAACCAGCATTGTTACAAGAAAGATTCCCTGATATTATCGGAAGGCGCAATTCGATCGACCCTCCTGTCATTGACAGCCCGAGAGACCAAGATGTATCGATTGGTAAGAACCAATCAACGTATTGGTATAGCCGAGATGTTTACTTCGAGGAAATGAAAAAAATACCTATAGGGTACTTATATATCACGTAGATATTACGTTTGTACAAACAGGGTGCAAGTAGTGGGTGTAAGAACGTTATTTGTTTGTTTGTTTGTTCAGCGAAGGTGCAAAACTTAATGCGGTACAGTTAAAGTTTGCCATTGCGTCGCCTTGTAACTTTGTTTTTCTTTGGAAATACTTCGTCTTCTAGGGGCGTGACTTCAAAATATTTTCCGAGAAAATATATAACGTATTTTATTAATAATGATTAAGGTATATCGACGAAACTTGGTCAAGCGAATAAACCTCTTTTAGAAAGGCTTAAAATGTAGGATATTTAGGAGCTGTGAAAAAGGTCTTTAGAGATAACACAGGCGTTATTCCGAGCCCAAAATGTGTTACCCAAAAACTAGGTTAAACAAAGGTTAGGCCGCTAAAAATAATTTTGGAATATAACAAAGTCTCAACTGAGGCATACGCTTACACCTAATAATTGTGAAGGTTTAGGGTCGGTCGGCTTTATCGTCAGAGCTACTGTGGTGAGACTATATTGCGAGCTAAGCTAAATTAAATTATCGCAATTATAATTTACTTAGTAATGCCTTTTTTTAACCGACTTCCCAAAAAGAAGTAGGTTTTCAATTCGTTGGAAACTTTTTTTATGCGTTACCGCAAATAATGATAAAGTAAATTCATTCATAACTTCTTTTAGATAATTGAGACAACGTTGAGGTAAGATATGTATTTTGTTTTACAAATAAGTATAGGCAACGTGTTTAAATAAACAGTTGTTAGGTTTGCTCGTTTAAATCATGACAATAGTGCAAAGATATCATTGTTTTTGTTTGAATACTTAGTCGTAGTAAGATGGATTCTAGGAATGTACCATTGGTACGTTTACTGGCACAAGTTTCATATGTGTAAACATCCCGCAGAACTATCTGTAGGTCACACAAATATTTGTTCAATGCGGGAATCGAGCCACGAACGTAACTGAACCTAACTTTGTTCTATTAGGTACGTAAAACGCGATTAGATCAGTTACAGTTTGCAGTCATAGTAAATTCGTAAGTATTTGCAGCTTTCGTATGTTTTTAAATTACTAATCTAATTTTTGTTAGCTGCTCGATTATCTATATTAACAAAATGATCGAACGAGCCACGAATTTTAACTAAAGTATAGAGTTTGTAAACTCTTTTCTCGGGACCTATTATAATCAAGTATTTCACAGTGACTTAAGTGTTTTAGGGCTTATAGATAGGACTTTACATGACAATGTTTTTGTGGGATTGAAATTACCTGAAGGCAAATCATTTTATTTTTCTGATCAAAATGACGATGACGGAAAAAATGAATTTAAATTGTTACAATCCGATTGTATCGCATCTCTTTTAATGGTCCTGTGACCCAAATTTTATTGTAAATGATACTAGAAATTAAAACGCCCTCATTGTCTACCCTCCCATTTTGCAAGCCCACAATTAATGTTACGACCTATACCCAAATCGTAATACAAAATGGCAGTTTTCCTGAATGTAGGTAATATTCGATAGTCTATTTGGTTGGGTAATAAAATTATATCTAGGTATACTAATATAAAAAGGGAACTTTTTTGTAAGTCAATACTCCGAAATTATTGAACCGATTTTAAAAATTCTTTCACTGTTGGAAACTTGCACTTTTGGCGTGTAGCATAGATTGTATTTCACCGTGAGAAAAGACTGGTAAAGGAACAAAACGAATTATAAATTTATCTTGAATATATAAAATACATTTCCGAAGGGTTGCGTCTATTCCTGTTCAAGTTTGTTTTCTCTCTTCATTAGTATGACAAGAACGTTAAGGTAGTAATTAATTAATACAGCATTCTTTCCTCATTAAAAATCCCACGGTACTGTTAATTGAGTATGAAAAGTAAATTGAAAATTATAGTCACTTCAGAGAATCAAGGAAAAAGTTTTTCCAATTTAAATGCTACCTACACTGTACATACCTATTTACTTGTTCTGCCTTATTACGTTTTCAATTAAGATTGCGGATTTTCTGGAATTGGTCTAGCATTTTTTTTACTTTCATGATTTTTAATGGTCTATGTAATTAGAAATAGTAAATAAAATATTTTTAATGTACCTAATCATTCACCTTAAATGAAGAAATAACTCCCAGGGCACACCTACTGAATTCCAAATAATTTCATGCAAAACGCAGACATATAAACCCCATTTCAGACACACGACCTAAATTACTCAGACATACTTTTAAAATATCACGCCATAATATAAAAATATCCTTTCCCGTCATGGCCTATATTGTGCCCTACCCTTACAAAGTGGGTATAAGGGGTGAATATATAGGGGCTATAGCTAAAGGTAAAAACGACTTCTCTGACAGCGCATTTTTCATACACCGACCATTTCGGGGCCCTGAAAAAGCTTGAGTCTATATATAAATGACCCTTTATATTTTTGGAACGCGCCACGCGTTTTGCTTGAAAGGGTAAACAAAAGAATAGTTTGTGAAACGAAATATTTTGGTGTATTGGTGAATAAATAATGACAATAGTTAGGTTCCTATTTGAAAACTGATTTCACTGTTTCTGATACCCGTTTAGCACAACAGACGGGGTATTATAAATTTTATACAGTCACTTTCATTTCTATACTTTATAGTGAAATAATGTCACAATATAAAATCCATTTCAATTGGAAATGATACGTGCACAATTTCACTGTTTCAATTACTTAATAACAAATGTAATCTACTGAAAATTGACAGTTATTGTGTTTGTTTTGCCGCAGGAATTTACTGGTGTTATAACAGCATTATAATCATAAAAACCACAGACCGCGAACGTTGGGTACATAGGATAAAAGCGTTATTGATATTTTACTAGCTGTTGCTGTACTTACAAAATAAAAGATTATAAAAAGAGGATTATAGAGGGACTTCTAAAAACAATCACCTTAAAAGAGTATCAATTAAATATCCACTTCTTTATGTCTCTTCTGGTAGTTTTTATTCGATAACCTAATTGGGTAAATGTTCCAGTTTTTTTTTCAATTAATCCTAATATTAAGAATAATAAAATGCATACATTGTTTTGTCAGAAATATATCACCAAAAAACAAATAAATCTGTATTTACTTCAAGCATTTGAACCACACATTCGAGTCACATATCTACTTATACGAAAGTACCTACCACGCATGACAGACACACGCATTCCCACAAGGATTGCGGTTCCCAGTGAACTCAGTAAATTTCCCATCAGTCCCCTGGGTATTTACCGTGGAATCCGTGCTTTACCTAACAGACTTTCCCTTTTTACTCAAGACTGGTAATACCGGAGGACTTATGATTTGCGATGGAGTAAATGTAAATCTTTGATCAGGAATGTCGGTTACGTCTCGGAGGATACGTTATTTATGTCACTGTAATATATATATTAGGTAAGGGTTACCTACATATGTTTATAGTAATATAGACTTCAAGTTTTTAAATTTTTTAAGGTAAATATTATTACAAACAAAAATACCAGACCACGGGAATATAGAGTCCTAGATTTTTGGGATGCGAACGTGGGGCCGAAGCCAACTGTTATTATATCTACTCATGTACGGTATAAAGGACTGTTTATCCGATAGGTAGGTAATTTGGTTGCACTATTTCAGGAAGGAGATGATAGTAAAACAAATTGCTGAAAGTAAAATGAGCGTGCTTGGGTTCGAATCACCCATATTATCCTAACGAGGTAGGTATGTAGTCCCTAATCGACTTCCTTCGTCTCACACATTTTACGAGCAGAATGTGTTCTTTGCATCATGTTGCTAAAAACACTTTATATTCTTCTTTATGACTTTACTACATCTGTTCTATACCTAATCCTAACTTTTTATTAACACAGTCGCGTACCTTTGTAAGTTTTATATATCTGTATTTGAGATACATTCTGTACTACGTGAACATAAACTTTTCTCTAACCGACCTATGTTACAAAATTGGAAAAAATATACCTAAAATTAATTGAAAGTAAATTTTTCTTTGACCACTGTTCTCATAAATGATTTCATTCATTAAACCAGTCAAAGCTAGCCTGCTATATACAACATACCTGAACCAAATCTCCATGTATTCCTCCAGCGGCAGTGATGGTGAGGAGACAGACGTAAGGCACCAGGTCTTCGCGCGGTCGATGCAGTTCCAGCTCATATGTCCTGCCGATATCTCCGTAATAGGTCTTGTTGCATCCTGTGGGCAAAATAGAAGTATAATTTAGTTATATTGACAAGACATATTAATCTAAAGTACGCCTTCTTAATGGGAAATCGTCAAATTATTATCATGTTGGTGCAGCGTGAGGGAGTGTCAGACTCTTACTGACTAAAACCCACCATGTTCCTTCGTAGGCCTGTTATGTACTAAGGCTGCAGTAACTCTTTCGAATAATCCCGCAGCCCATCTTAAATACACCTAAATAGGTAACTACTATATCCCCTTTAGAGTGGATATACGACTTGACCATAATTGCTGGCAGTATGTTATAAAATATTCTCATAACATAAAGCTACCTCTAGCGGCAAATATCTCCGTAGGATTTTCTTGACACAAAATGTTCGGGTCGGGAGAGGTCAATTTTTTGATTAAGTTATAAAACAATAGCGCTGGTCCCCTGTGTTCTCCTTCGTTGCCTGTCCAAGTGATCTTCAAGATATTGGACACGAGAAATCTTGTTAAGTCTAGCTAAGATAGAAAATAGGAGCATTTGAGAGCCTTGTAAAAGTTGCTACTCCGAAATATGTAGGTAATTGATTGTAGCAAAAGTTCTTCGTGGAAGACAAAGCTGTAGGTTTTAAGTAATTCAAAATAGGTTTCTAAATTAATTTTCAGCTTAATGTCTACTTGAGATATGAATCACATAATTCCATGTTTTAATTCGATAAAAAATCCGACAAGTAGAATAAAATAAAATTTACTAAATCCAGAGTACATTTTATTTGAGATGATAAAACGTGCCTTCACCTCATAGGTTTGCAGTTTTCAAATACGACAAAGCTAATAAAAATTATGACCAGCATTATAACGTATAAGATCCTAACAAATTCCTACATAAACACGCTTTATAGCCCACTGATCGAACGCTTAACAAAAGAAGGTTATAATATATCGGCCATTCTTCATACAGGACATAATATTCTTTCACGGAGAATGATGGACGTAAAACTTATTATATCTTTAGCTCAACACTAGAACGCTGAAATATGATACTTTTACCAACAAAAGTGTATAATACGTTTAGCTAGAAAGTTTCCTAACCATTGTTAAGGGGTGTTGACGTACCCACTTAAGTAGTTGAGACGCCCGTTAAAGTTTAAACCCGAAACACCTATATAAAGGTCTTTTCTGTTGACTTTCGCGATAAAGAGATCAATTTCCAACTTCAAGGTGTTTGTTTATTTGGAAATTGGTTTTTAGTTCGGGGAAAAAAGGTTCTGATAAATAAGTACTGTTGATGAAAAATGTAATGCAAAATTAATTGAATTCCGTGTTCAGCATTATAATATGGGATTTCTTCTCTGAACAATTTTCTGTCGACATATTTCTGGATAGTCTCTTTTGTGATTGTTATGAATCCCTTAAGGATGAACACACGAGAACAATATCAGCTGCTAACTAGAAGAAAACATGCTGTATCACAAACAAAACGAAGTTCGTCGTGTAACGCGCAACTTGCAACATGATGTATAACAGAATGTTATTGCGACGCTTTCACGTTGATTGCCTAAACAAAAAATACGCGAGTTGAACTGTATGGCAGACTAGCCAGAATGGCAGAATAGGGTGTAGAATTAGCTTTAATAGTAGAAAAAAGCATTTCTTACAAAAAATACATTTTGAATTGACATAATTTAATACATATTTTTAAAACAGGAGCAGCACATCTGTATTTTATTTTATCAATCAAAGCTAATTCCACCCCTATTCTGCATTGGCAAGCTATTAGTAGCAGGCGCGCTATTATGAAAAGCTTTCATTTTTTTTTCAAAATTACGAGTATGTTGCTTACATAATACCTACATGAAATTTCATACTCTATGTATTATATAATTAAATTTTAGAAAAGATCTCGTTTTGGTAATGTACTAAACATTATTATACATTGAGATAATCAGTTTACCACGTCCCCTCTGCGGAACTCAGGCGTCGTCTCTCAAAGGGATTAAAATAGTTTCGCATTTATAATATTTCATATTTCATAACTGCCTCGTTGGTCTAGTTGTCGCAAGTGCGGCTGCTGAGCACGAGGTCTCGGGTTCGATTCCCGAGTCGGGCCGAAATCGCTTTGTGGGTTTTAGAAGACTTTCACAAAGCAGCCCGGAGCCTGGAAGTTGGTGATTGATTCACCCGTGCATCGGAGAGCACGTAAATGTCGGTCCTGCCCCTGATCTCTTACCGGTCGTGTCGGATTGCCGTCCCATCGGGTTATGAGAGTGAAGGAATAGGGAGTGCACCTGTGTCTGCGCAAATGCTCGTGCACTATAATATGTCCTGCGTAGTTGGCTAATATCCTTACATGAGAACAGCCGCCGTAGCCGATAATCGGCTAGGAGGACATCATCATTTCATATTATGAACAATTATTTTAAGCTTTGAAATATTTACGTATATTGTATACCTAGGTTCAATAACATAGATGTTCGTATTAAAAAATACACATAAATAAATGGTAGCAAAACTTAATTTTGATTTGAACCAGATAACTAAAAAAAATGTTTCCAATGTGTGTTAAAAAACATATAGCTAAAAATCTCTACCCGACATTGAGTTATCCATCTTATTTAAGGCAAGTAAATTATTGCTTTTAACAAAATACCTCATTTGTATGTGACTCAATATGTTGTTTAAAGGTTTAAACAAATAGCCAGTCTATTTTTCAATGACGTACTGCAATAACTCAATTTTCTTTTATTTTTCGCGGCGTGGCTGTGCAACGGGATTCTTCAGCGACTGCCGACGACCATTTTGAATCTGACATAATAAGATTAGGTAAGCCTCTTTCCTTCGAGTTTATTTTAATGTTCTCGTATTGCATGTTTAGCTATCTTAAACGTATTTATTTTGGTATTCAGGAATGGTTTTATCAGAATCTAATTTTGCAATATTCAAAAGGTTTTTGTGCAAAATAACGAAGAATTTTATTGTTTTTTTCTTGGAAATTTTGAAAACCTGGATTATATTATACTGCATTTCATAAATATTTGTGAAATACGCCATATCATTTTTCATATTATTCAGAAAGAAAAATAAAATTTGATTGAGTATCCGTCAACTATTAACTTTCAGCTCAAATATCTTATCTAATGTATGTTCATTTTTGAAATCTGAGATCTGAAAAAATAACTAAGAACCTAAACCTATTGTAAGGACCTTCCTATACTATTTATCACTTAACTTACTTAACCATTTAAAAGATACACAAACGACTCAAACTCCAACTGAACTATTTCACTTACGACTATGCAGTATACTGCAGTGCAGTGTACTGGGAACATTTGGGACTAATACACTGAATTGCATTAATACCTACCCAGTACCGTACCGTGAAGACGGCCGAATAAACTTAAATAAGCTAGAGAGAAATACAGGCCTACAAGACTGTATGCTCTTTTACGACTAGCAGCATGCTAGTTCGTGTCAGAATATGTAACAGTGTAGGCCTATATATATTAAGGTCTTATACTTAGTAGTGTCGAAATAACTCAAAAACCTTTTTATTATTTTTGAAATAATAAAGTACCGAGATATAAATATAATTTCAATATATTTTTAATAAGCAACACGATTTGCAAAATAATGTCAGTGACTGCAAAATACTGTTTGAATGTTGATCATTTGTGGTATAATTAGTGTTCATTGTTCTATAAGAATAATGAATTAATTTAGCGTAACGCTAAAAGCCCTGTCACTCCGTCTTTATTAAAAACAAAATATGAAAAGGATTCAACGCTCCATCGCCCACGCATATTCTTCTAACTACACTTTAAACAAATCCTTTGAACAATGTACTATGACGTCACGCGCCATTCTCAACGGGAGACAAGGTACTCAAATTATGACAGTAATGTTCATTTGAGATTTCTAAGCCAGCGAGGGTTGGGTTCAGGTATCCTTTTAGAACGTCGGCATAACAGGGTTGAACAATGAAAGAATTCTTTTGCGTCGAGATTTTACATTGAAATTATGTGTACTTAAAAGGGTTTAAGAGCTCTTTATTTTTGTGTTTTATTTTAATTCTCAAATACTTTTGGTACCTATAATAAATTATCTCTGAGTATTATAAAGGAGCACTATAAAACAAGATGAAAGAGAATAAATTAACTATTATAAAATATTAAGCCTACTTGTAATAATTCTCGTGTGTTCAAAATATCGTGGGCACTTAAAATTAATTCGTGCAACAATAATTATTTTCATTGGAAAACACGTGAGGTCGCCATGTTTTATTAAGTGTGTTCAAATAAATGTAATTGCATTTTCCGTTGATACGCAATTGCACAGCTTACGAATAAAACTCTTTTTGAACGTTTTAATTTTCTTGTTCATGGTAGAAAAAATTTCAACGCATTAAAAATATCCCAAAATAGGTTACAGCGATAAACTTTTTTACACTTATGCTATAGGGTAGTATAGTTTTCATTCTGACTCATTGATTAATTCAATAGTAATTTATAAATTCAAAATCAAAAAGCCACAATTTCATACGCATAATTATTATAATTTCAACCGTAAAGAGGTACCTACATAGACATCAATTCAAACGTAAAATTGTCAATAACTCGTAATGGTTTACGGTCAATTTCAACATGTTATGAGCTCGATATTATTTCGAACTCATTAATAGCGTGATGTATGCTTTGTCACGAAAATTATCATCACTGTATGTAAGAGGGTATTACAGTATGTACAATATACCATTTACTGACAAATATGATGTAACTACTCTTTATGTATCTATGGAAAGACATTAAACAAATTTCGCGAAAAAACTGGGCTGTATTTTCGCAAATTACAATTTATATATTTAAGCATTGCTGATTGATGCCAATGTATTTAATGTCCATAATATCAATTACTTCCGGCAAAATTAAATAAAAATGGGTCATTAAAAGAGAATAATTTTGGCACGAAAAAACCTGGGTATAAATATCAGCCTGGCATCAATTTAACCCTTATAAATGGTTCCCTATGGGAACTTGCCCACCTGCCTTATTTTTACTAGAAAGAATCATCATTGTGTTTTTCAGCTATTTGAAATCCAGAAATACATAATAATAATAATAACGTCATTAAACCATTGCTTACTTCTCTCATAATAAGTAGATTTTGATAAGCGATAACTTTTCAAGTATTATATCACAGTAGAACCAGACATAGGTATCACGCTCAAAACCTTCGTTTCAATTTTTTTTGACTATATGTTCTCAATATGTAACGGATCCATTAAGTGCTTTCCATTTTCAAAAAAAAAACAATACACACGTGAAACCATAGACACCAAAATCGGATTCCCGCCGCAGCAACTTCGCAACCGCCAGAACAAAGAGATAAAGTTGCAGTATACTAAAAGCTCTCTCTTTGATTGCAGGAGCGCAGTATAGACATGGTGGTATCAGTGTGTTTGTGGGACACGGTGTGGCCACTTGCCAGCCGAGAACCCTACAGTTGATGCATTTCGGTACTTGCGAGTTCCGTGCTAGTTTTTATGTTCGTGTTTTTTTTTCTTTACTCCGCGTTGTTTGCAGATGGCTTCTTTTCAGACAGATGGTGTTCTATTTTCAAATTAGTCGTAAAAGGAGGTCCGTAGCAAAACCTTTTGCTGTGTTATAGTAAAACTTCAGATACCATAAAGCCTTGTTATAAATAGTTTGTAGAATATATTTATTTTTATTGCAGTTCTGACACAATTTGGAAGGAAGGCAATAAAAAAACTAGCCTAGGAAAAAAAGGTTAGTTTTTCAAAGTAGCGTCAGAAGCTGCCTCAACCTTTGTTGGCAAGAGTTTCCCAGGAGTCGAGTTAACTAAAGCAGGTATCGGGTTGCCTATTAAACGAGACCCTTTGTTTAAGTTTCCGAACTAACTCATAATAGTATACAGACACCCTTCTACTTTGTTATTTTTTTAAACTAGTTTTTATACGTTTAAATTGGCACTATGAACAAAACGTAGAGTAAGTACCTAATATTTGTATTCTTTACTTTGGAAACTCGTTTATTCTTACTGACGTTACAAAATGCTCTTGTGTGTATGTGTTTTAGAAATAATATCAGAAAAAATATATGATTGAATTGCGGTCATCTACCCAATTAGTGTAGTTTGTCTAAAATAATGATAACAAAGAAAAAAATGTACATTATTATTGTATCCAACATAAAACCAGTACGCTTGTTCGTAACCGCAACAGTTGTAAAAGAAAAAATATAAAACAATAAAAGGGAAATGTGTAATGAAACGTGGAATGAAATATGTAGTCCTTTCTTTCGTTATGGCCTCTGCTCCTATGGAGAGGGTTGTTTTGGAATAAAGCATGATTCGGAACACACCTACGTTCTATATCTTTGTTCCGAATCATACGTTTTGCTGTACTTGCGTAATTCAACTTTATTGCTACTCTTACTGTCGATATAAGTAAAATACCTACGTCAAATAAAGCGGTCCCAATGGCAAATTCGATTACATAATTTGGTTGCATTTCCACGTAAACGCGTTCCAATTTTGCGACCGACGCTGCGCTAGATACGTAGGTACTCTTTGTTTTATTGTCGATTACGTAACTGATATCAAAAGTTACTTCATTTTATACAGCTTTTATAACTTTAATATATTTATATGTATAGTTTTCGGAAGGTTACAGTGTTTGCTGTAATATAGTGCGTGAGTTAAACACAATTCCTTAATTAAACCGGACCCATACATTAATTGACCGTCCAGCTTGAAATACGATATTTCCCACTATGCTACACATTTCTAACTCGCCCGCCCCAAACGATAAACATCAACCCCTTTAAATTAACAGTCACATGTAAATATTTCACAAAGTACAGTTGAGAACAAAGCGTGTAACCCGACGCAGAAATCCGAATCTCACCTCTTTCGTTCCCACTATTTTGTATTGCAGGAAAATGTTCAGGGTTCCTTTGTTACACTTTCAAGCACAGAATTTACAATACAACTCGATGTTGCGATAAAAAGTTTGCGCGCGATTGTACAGGCCCGTTTATCCGACTGATTGAAAATTAAATTGTTGACGAAAAATGGAACGTACCTTTTCCATTGAATGGTAATTTTAAATGGATTTTCGTGTGTCGTTCACACTTTCGTTGCTCATTCGCCGAATTTATTAATTGTTTCGTTTTTATCGAAATTAATGGAAGAACACTTCGGCATTCTCATTGCGTTAAATAATTGATAATGTTCACACCAATACGAAAACATCAAGATAATGATAGCTGCATAATATCAATAAACTATATTCAACTTGCAATAAAATTGATTTTCAGTGAACGAAAATGAATATAGTGGCAGGCTATTACTGTTTGTCACGAAATAACCTAATGTAATAGCAGATTTGATTGCATTTGATCAAATAGTAACAATAGTTACAAACGGCATAAATTATTAGTACTAGCTACAATCGATCAGACCATTTTATCATTTAGTAACAATTTCAAATTTGAATGAAATTGGAATATAATTTAGAGCTACAGTTTTCGTGTGAGCAAATATTGCAATGCAGCCTATATATTTCTTGTTCTCCTTTTATATGGTCAGTTCAAAATTAATTGTTAACAGCCGAACGCTGCCAAAAAGGTCACACAGCAAAATTCAATCTCTATACCTCTCTTACGATTCATTTTATCGATACAAAATAAACCCAAAATCGATACACAAAAAAGCAATTGTCCAATGCAAATGATATTTGGGGTCTAAACACGAGTGTATTGAGATGAAACACGATGTTTGCCAGCAAACAGATCGTCGACACAATAGGTCCTACCGTTCTACACGAGTATTTGACAGACTATGTACCTTTGTCAATACAATACTGAAATTTCAGTACAGCATTTCTGTTGTTTCCAAAATAGCTGGAATTCCTGTGTTTAGTGAAGCTAAACTTTTTGTGTTGACATCAAAGAGATTTTAGAGGGTTTTCGGTTGATTAATGCTTTCGTTTTATTTGCAATTCTCTTGTTTAACTGAATTTTATCGTTATCAACGCATTCTACCAAAGTATGACTGAGATTGGCACCAATTTCTGACTTGAACATTGCTCCTCTTATACTCAGATGAAAAACTAAATATCCATCCTAATGGCTGTAAAACCAGAATATCATTCTATTGGTTTCGTATCGTATTATTCAGCAAAGATAAAATAAAGCGTCGTTTAAGAAGGTCTCACACGCTCGGCGTTTAAAAATTCGCTCGCTCAGCCAACACGACTGGATAAGCAAAACACTCGATATCTATTTTTACGGCCGCAGCCTCTATTCATCTTATCTTGGCGGGTTTATAGGCAGGACCGGTAATGGTGTTTACCCAAAGAGCCTGCCCCTACAAACTGCGAGTTTTTTTTTTATATATTTATTTATTTGTAAAGTAGCTTCATTATCGGACCTCTGTTTATTTTTAGCGCGTCGCTGCGACTGTTTTGTCTGATATCGCCTTTATGAGACGGCTTTCAAGCTTCTTTTTTTACTTATATTCAGCCTTCTTTGTGGCTGTATTCAATTACAATGGATTTAAAGGAACGGAGTGCGTTCTCTTGACCTATTTCGCTTTACGATCGTTTGAGTGGGCAATCAAAGTGAATTATATTGAAGGCATTGTTCAATTATTTTATTACATTTTAGAATTTACGGTGGGGGGATTTTAAAGTAAAGTCGCTATGTAAATTATAATTCGTCAATTTACATAATTTACAACTCAGCAGCTCAAATTCACAGCTTTTTGGAGCATCTATGGCCTAAGCTTTCCGTGTTTTTTTACATAAACATCAGTTTTCCTTAAAACAATTGTTAACTATGATTTTATGGGCCTATGTATTTAGTTACAACGATTCTGGTTCAAAAATGCGGTCAAATACTAAGTTCCTGGAATATAAACAATACAATTAATTCTTTCATTTTCTAATTAATCTCAACTAATTTAGAAAGATTGGACCAATACCGTTTTCCTTTAATTTGTCCGCACCGTCTACGTGATCTGTTTGCAAATACTTCTAGAAAAATCCAATAACAATTAATGTAAGTTGCTTCGTGTAAAAGTAGGATCTACTGTAATTACACGTATTGGTAGTACTTGTGTTTAGTTGCTAGATTTCCTTTGGGAACAGTAATTACACCGTTCACGCCGTAACTGACATTAGTAGCTATACATTGCTATGTAGAGTGTAATGAATCGAATTGTTTGGATATTTCTATTGTATTCGATTTAAATAAGGAACACATTTTTACTCAAAAGCCCTTCTTTCTGAATAACCTCGATAATAACTTTAATTTGGCACCATCATCATCATTGGCCACAGAGCATCTTGGACAGATGATTGTGGCAGTGCTTGTCTATGCGGTTATTAGTGCCGCAAGCACTTTCTTTTATGACTAAATAATTTGGCACCACAACGCACTAAAACAACTTCCCAAAGTTCAAGATCTCAGACCGATCCGGAACGTAGAAATTAACATTAACAAAGGCGTAGCGTAGCCACCGTAGCCAGTGACGTCATCACGGCTACGACGCTACGACGTAGCTACAGTCTAGCTTTAATAAAATTAAGCCAACACATACAATAATGAACATTAAAGTACTTGAAATAGAGTCGAAATTCAATCAACTGTCAAACAACACTGAGTTGCGTCACTACTTATCATGTGCATTAAACAAAATATGTATCTTCTTCTTCTCATAAGATAAATCAAAAGAAAACTTTCTCTTTACGGAGAATATTCTCTATGAAGAGTTGGTTCAGATTCAAGTTACGTAACCAACTTCATTACCTGATCACACGGGGGAGTTTTGTATCCATATAATGTCTTAGAGAATATCCTTCCATATTACGGACGAGACGGATAATAACTTTATCATAGGTGTATGAAAATAAAAGCATCCTTGTGTAACGAGTTTCTGAAATAAGGAAGAAAATATTGTTCGGTATAAAGGTTTTTGTTGGTTATCGCTGTTTAAAAGTTATGTATTATTAAATGCATTTTACATAGTGTAAAGAAAAGACTTATCATTACTTAATTTACGGCATAATCTAATTAGGGCACATATGTAATATAAAAGTAACAACCTGCTTTTCGGTATAAGGAGTTTTTCATCACTGGTCAATAATCTTCCGAATTTATTGCATACTTAAAAATAATTTCAATGCGTGGCCGTAAAGTTTCTATTCATTTATAATTTCCGAAACATTCCGAAAAGCAAAATTACTTTTCTAAATCATTTGAAGGGAACAAAAAGTACTTGAAAGGGGAAAAAATGTTAGATCAAAGCCCTTTCCTTTGTGGGGATTATAGTAATTAAAAATGAGCCACGCTTGCTAACAAAAGTCTGCTCAAAAAGCGATGTGTATCTAATGAACTTCCATTTTAATTTGCCACCGTTTTAAGACTCTTTCGAATGTAGTAGAATGCAGTATTTTTCGTTTTAATGAACCCTGGATTTGTGTAGATTTTGTGATCTGTTACTTAGTCCACGAAGTCTGTTTAACATTAACCTATATGAAAACAGCCTTGATATTATTTAAGACAAGTTACTTTTCCTAATTTTTTGGGAGACTGAAGTTATAAATATTATGGTAGCTTAATCTGGATATTTAGTAGATACGGCGGTTTGAAGAAAAGAAGAAGTCCCAATGTGGAAAGCAGTACTTATTTATCATGATACAATACTAATATGTATTATATTTAAGGCCTAAGGGGGGGGGCGGGGGGGCTATGTTCAGCAGTGGACGTCCTATGGCTGAGATGATGATGATGATTATTATTATTTTTAATAGTTATGAAAAAAACAATTACCGAATAACAATAGAAACAATTGACAGTCAAACGGTCCAAATATTACCAATATCATCAACGCACAACAAAAGTTACCCAACCCCCCAATATAACGCGTTAAAGCTATTAACCCACAAACTGCTGACCGCAAGGTGTATGTTGCTTGTAATATGCAAATATACGGACGACGGGCGCTTAGTACCCATGCATTGTAAATACAGAACTGCTGACTTCGCTCACCAGATCGTTTGCTCAACAAATTTGATCAAGGTTATTGATGAGTTCCTGTTAAACTTGGAAATGAGAGTTCCTGGGCAAATTAATGCAGTAGTGTTGTCTTGGCTGATGAATACTACATGAGTATTGGACTGCTGAGTCCGAAGGCTTTGTTCGCAGTTCGACTGTGACGTCATTGGCTGCGAAAATCTTTTGAGTATATTCACAGTACAGTTATGAAAAGTAATGTAGTGAGTACCTATGTGGAGGCCCATTCCATATTCATAGAATGAACAAAGTGTCTGAATATTTAACAAGTTAGTATTACAAAACAAATATTCAGAAACAAAACACAACAATAGCGAATGTTAATTCATTCAAAATGCTAATTGTATAAAAGTTTGCCCAACCGCAATTATTTAAAACAGACACTTAGAAATAAAATACACCTGAACAAGCAGAATTAATTTTGTTTTTCTGCCACAGACAGGGTTGCAAAAAACATTGTTCCGAAGCGCAGTAAAAAATCCCGACATTTTATTTTACAAGGAAAGTATAAATTAAAGAAAATTCTAGTAAGATTGTCCCGAAAAAATATTGCGGTAACTTAGTTGCAGCTTTACGCTGTAAGTAACAAGTTTTGCCACTTAAATTGCCCACTGTGCAGGATAGGCGCAGGTCTTGCCGAATTTCAATTTAACTTGTAATAAGTTGTCCAAGTTGTCGAAATTAGCTCCGGGCCGAATTTACGAATTGCCGACGAGGAAACGATACGCCGTCTGTCCAAAATTTTCGGATAAAAGGAATATTTTTAAGCTGTGTAGGTTTAACATTTTTCCCATTGGCTTTCGTGTTTTAACTGAAATAAACGTGGAAATTAATCCAGGGAATTTCGATCCAGTTTATTAGCTGTATTCTTTTTTTAAATTAACCACCAATTAACGTACTTTTGATTTTGGGCTGAAAACTAAAAATATTGGCTATCCATTTTTACCTCCATTAATTCTGTCTGCTCAAATAATTCAATTCAAATGAAGCTTTTTAGCTATAGTGTTTTTTTTATTGTTTTACTAGGATAGTTTTGTGTTGTAAATATCTATGTAAATAACTATGTACCTGAATAAAACAAGTGAAATAGTAAAAGCTTTAGTGTTATGAATTAAAAAAAATCAAATGTTGTTATATTTATATCGCGGATATGAAGTCGTATCATTGTAATCAGTCCAAGTTTATCAATAAGATATATGACATTTCCTCACTTAGGAACGAATACACAGAAAGGGCAATTTTTCGCTTAAAACCTTTTGCTCCACAGTTATTAAGTACGTAAGTTGTAATTGAAATATTTCACTTCTTTCGCGGGTCACTTGCTTCCAAACGGAGCGATGAACATTGAAGAGCCTGTTACTTCTACAATAAAGAAAGACTTGAAAAATATTATTTCGACGATATTTTTGAAGCAGTCGAGTCCAAGCCAATTTCAGATAAATGATCAGTGGTATGAAATGGTGACATTTTACATTTTGTGTGTAAACTAACTTGTTGTCAAAATGTTAATACAAATTGAAGTTGGTGTGACGACAGTCCATCATTTTACGAATTCACGACCAAATGGCTGAAGAGTATGGACTTAAGCGGTCATTACGTTGACATGAATGCGACATCCAAGCCCACAAACTTTACCTACCCATGTTATAAAGTACATATAATAACTGCTTACTGATCGTAAATATCACAATATACCTTTGAAGTATAATAACACAAGATATTTGATTGTACAAGCGTATCCGTCACGCATGTCGAACATGCAATGCGCAATTTGTTGCCGTTTGAACTCCGAGATACGCTTGAATAATCTGACTGTTGTTCACCCGTTCGTTATTTTTCATTTCAGTATAAAAAACATGAAAGTTTTTTCGAAATTTAACTAGTGTAGTTCTTTATTAAATATTTTCAGATTATAGGTAGGTACACATTATAGGGCTCGTAGATAGACAATTTCGTGGTGGCCTAGTGGGCAAAGAACCAACCTCTCGAGTATGAGGGCGCGGGTTCGATTCCAGGTCAGGCAAGTACCAATGCAACTTTTCTAAGTTTGTATGTACTTTCTAAGTATATCTTAGACACCAATGACTGTGTTTCGGATGGCACGTTAAACTGTAGGTCCCGGCTGTCATTGAACATCCTTGGCAGTCGTTACGGGTAGTCAGAAGCCAGTAAGTCTGACACCAGTCTAACCAAGGGGTATTGGGTTGCCCGGGTAACTGGGTTGAGGAGGTCAGGCAGGGCAGTCGCTCCTTGTAAAGCACTGGTACTCAGCTACATCCGGTTAGACTGGAAGCCGACCCCAACATAGTTTGGGAAAAAGACTCGGAGGATGAGATAGACAATTTTGATGTGAATGGGTCTGATGGGGTTAATCTCAGGGTGTAGGTAATAATTCTTCTTCTTTCATGTCGATGACATGTCTTATAGTGAGACTATACTTTGTCAGCCCAATAGGTATGCCGCCACAGCGAGAGTACGGCCGGATGCGCTCATTAGGTCCTGCCGCGAGCAAGTAATAATTATATTTTGAGAATGAACATTTATTGTTTTTACAAATATTTAATAGATTATTTTGTACCTATATACATTCCTTACTATCGTAGATCTACTGACAAAAAAAAAAAACAATTTAAAAATTATCAAAACTTTGTGTGCGTCAGTCAGATTAGGAGGCATTGCAGACTCAAAAAATATTTACCGAAAACAAATATTAAACTGTTCTGAAAACTACCACATACTCAATTCACAGAATAGCCAGCACAAATATTTCTATGTAATGCCTTTGCGACAAACTAAAATGGTTTCCCTGTAAGTAATCTTTCTTTATTTGCACCATTTGATTCGCATTTCTGTTATTTGCAGCTAGTAAATTGCTTAACATTGAAAACAGAAAAAGCTGGCTGTGGTCAGTTATGAAGTAAGACTGGAAAAAAATATTCAATTGTTTTCAGTCTCTTGTTTATTAGGTTCCTGCTACTTTGAAAGCCCTTTCTGTGTTTTCGTTCCAAAACGGTGACTTATTATAAATAAGTAAGTGGTGAAAATTTTTTAATAGAACCTTTTTTTAACGACGCTAAAAATCATCAAATGGTCCTCCCGCTGTGGGTTTGCAGCGGTGAGGGAGTGTCAGACTCTTACTGGCTAAAAGCCGTCGTGTTCCGTCGTAGGCCTTTAATGTACCAGGGCCGCGGTAACTCTTTCGAACAATCCCGCAGCCCCGGCAGGCTTTGGCCCTGCTGGGCCCCGGTGAGAACCTTATACCTACCTGGAGTTTATTATTACCACCGCAAAAATATTTACATACTTACATAAGGTTCAGACGACCAAAATTGCCTTAACTTTGTGTTACCGTAAAGTATAGTAAGTTCAACTCAGTTGTGCGCGCGGCCTTATGTGTGGGTAACCCTTGTACATATACAGTAACTTTGTGTGCGTGACAAGAGGTACAGTCGGGTACAATACAGTTATTTAGGGGTTGTATACGGGGGTTTAAAGAAAAACAGTTATTACGTAATTTAATGTTTATTTATTTATAATGATTATGAATCGCTATTTGAAAAATCAAATGATGAATTTTCGGATTCGCTACTCTCCAAGGAGAATTATAAATTCTGACTCCAATGTCAAAATGTCTATAGTATTCTTCTTTTTTCTTTTCTACATGTCGACAAGTATTACGCCACATCCCTTCATCAATTTGACTTAAACGTTCATTTATGAGTTTTGTTATTTTGGTCGACATTATGCGAAGCAATATAACTTTTTAAAATTCCCCACACATTTTGTTTACATTATTATACTAGATTATACCTCTTTTTACATTCTTAGTCCACACTTTTATTTATTGTCCACGTACCCCGAGCTAGAAAATATGTACTTAAGGAGTATTCAATTCTTAGATACTGTCAATGTCAATTTGAAAAGACGTATGAAAAAATAATGAAAAACTATATTTAATAATAAAAAGCTTTGAATGTCGTTTTATTTTTTGAAACGCTTTATCTGACTCCTTAATAATTTCTCCGCGAATAACTAGTATTTTCGTAAACGACTGTACCCATAAGAAAAAGTGATAAGAACACGTCATGCTCGGACGACGTCACTGTCACACGAATGAAAGTTGTATATTTACAAGCCGACGCACACATAGGGCCGCGCGCAAATCTGAGTTGAACTATCTATAAAAGAAACAATTTAAAGACGAAATAAAACTTTTTCCTATAAAAGGTAGTTTTATATCTACGCAGGGAAACTGCGGGACAATAAAATTAAATTTTCGCTTTATATGCAAAGTGGTTGTCCACTTATATTATGTGTCAAAGTACGTGAGTAGCCAGAGTCCTCTTTGTCTCAGAATAATAGCACACTGCAAAGTTTTAGTCGGCCGATAGTTTGTTTGGGCTCATAAATTAGTATGAAGATGATGGTACAACGTGAGCATAACGCACATTACAAAAATCAAGTAATTGACAGTTATCAGACCGGCTAAAGGTTTCATAGGATACACGAATTTCATTTAAAAAAATAACCAACTATCAGGCGGCTATTTAGTCTGAAATGCGTGGGTACTCTTGCTGTTGTATTATTTCGAATTTTTGTTCAAATGTCTACCTACCATCTTATACCTGTAAAATATACTGGTCCTTTTGTACGCGCCAAACATTTGTATGCTCAAAAATGTTAGTAAGTTTATTTTACAAGATAGCAATGGCAGGTGCTTTATTTGAACTTTAATTTATATTCCAACCACGCGGTTTTCTAGTTTCTTACACGTCTAATATTTTGGTCTTTCTTTGCGAAGATAAAGTGTTTGAATTTATATTTCTTTTTATAAGTTGCTGCTTTGTATTTTAATTTCAAAATGTGTTATGGGAGTTCTGTTATCAACATACATTACATACCTATTATTAATCATAATTAATAAAGGCACAACACGAACACAATATTTTGACATAAAAAAAAATATGGACCTGGACATAAGTACAAAGGGTACTATTATATTTCCAAAAGGCCAAAAAACTCGTTTATTGTATAACCTAACTCAAATACAAACAAACCCCTAAAAAAAATCTCTAATTGTTTAATATTAAACACCAAAAATATATATACCGTATATTTTCAGTAGTTACAGAACACTGTAAAATAATTATTAAAATAACACTAACTAAAAAGCAACCTTTTAAAACACGACTGAAAACAAAACAGACATCCAGAAAAAAAGCCACTTTAAAATAACAAACCAATTAGTATTTTGTTTTAAAACACAGAAGTAATCTCCGAAAACAAATAAAGCTTGCCACAGACGAACAAGTGAGTTCACCGGTAGTTGGGCTTTGGCGTGTGGCAAGCCTAATGTCCCGTGGTGACAACCAGACGGAATATATTAATGTTCAACAATGCAACGGTTGCTTATTGCTGAAATTTATCGCTTTATTCGCATTTGGTTTTTTGGTTGAAATATCTGAATTTGTATTTGAAATAAAACATGAAAACATAACAGACATTTTGATGCTAGAATTGTATTAAGCTAACTCTCAATTTGGAATACTTAGGTGTATGAAATCACTCTGATTGAAACTGCGATAAAATTGTATCTATTCGAGAACCCATTCTTATAAGTGTGGAAACTCAAAGTGTTAACTAGCTAACTAACTTAATCTAGCGCATTCACTTGCTTCTCCTGGGAACTATTTTGCGCACCTGGATAAAAAGTAGCAAATGCCATATCACAGTAAAAAAAAGAGTTTTCCTGAATTCTTCAGCTTCATTAGAAAAGATTTAACGTAACGAAACGCAACGAATGATCAAAAACCCATTGATAACATTTTAATCGTTTTACGATGATACATTCCTAATATTCAATATTTCTAACCTCAGAAATTAATTCATAACCTCAGAAAAAGAAACAGATCCATCGCATTTTCCGAATATGTTTTTCCGTAAGTAATTCGACTGAGCTCCGATACTTTCCACGTGTCCTTGAGACTTACGTAAGAGAAAGCCTCGTGCTCAGTACATTCATTTATTATGTACACCTCAAATCATTTCTCCAATGTATGTAGCAGCTGGTGTATTCGGCTGATATATGTATTGAGAGTAAAAGAAAAACTGTTGTTATTGGTAAGGTTTTAATTTCAAATTAAAGGTATTTCTTTAATCAACCAAAGAATTGCCTTGCATTGATTATACATTGCGAAAGTAATTCTGTTTTTCTGTCACGCTAAAACAACTGTACCCTAAAAATTACTTTCATAGTCTAGAGTCTGTATCTATGTCACAATGTACATTTAGTGCTTTCATTTATAACTTATAAGTCTTTCTTTCCCTGTACACGTGTTTGCAATTTTTGAGGCTGTTACGTGTTCCAAATGAGTGCCTATATATTTCTCTATGATATTATAAAAGGAAAAATATTTACCATGCGCTTTTTTTGTTTTGTACGTTGTATAGATGAATACGTTACGTAACTGTAATATCAAGAAGTCTTAATGATAAAAACACTACCAAGCAGAAAAACACAACAACCCCACATTAAAACAAAAAAAAAGCAAAGTTTTTTCCTCGAAAGCAGAGGTACACTATTTTCTTCGCAATGACGTCAGCTGCGCATTCAAGATAAACTCACTTTGGCCAGTTCAAAAATTTCCACGAACCAAGCAGCGCAAGTTTGGAACTTGTTCTCGTATTTTCTTTTCTGCCAGTTTTATTTATTTCTGTATGGCTAGTTTCTTAATTGCAGTATGCAGTTCAGAAATTGCACAGCATAAACTGCAGTTGTATATTTCGTGAGGCTGTTGGCTGTTACTGTTTGCAACCGTAAGAAGGATGATGATGCAAAATTTTGCAAACCTCTTTTGGTGTGAAGATTTCAGTGGAAAATCTTTACTGTCTTGGGAGAACTTCACGTTTTAACATTATAACATAACTGATTTTATTTCGTGTTTAAGCCCAAAATGGTAGTTTTTTACATTTACCTGCAGTGTACAGCGAAACATTTGTGATTTCATTATAATGGGTACAATTTTTACTGATCGCATATTGCAGTCTACTTGACGATTGACCACAAACAAAATCATACTGCGCTTGAAACATTTAACACTACTAAATCTACGATACTATCCTATCAAACTTTCCTCTGCCACTACAAATAGGTATCTACTTAATATTCTACATAAACATTAATATACATAAATATTAAACTTAAAATCTTGCTGAACTAAGTTTTAAAGTACTACATCATTTCCAGAATCCCGCTCGTTTGAAGTTTGTTCGGCCTTAAGTGATTCTAGCGGGTTCCGAATATATGTACAAAGAGATCCGAAGTTTGTGTTGCCAAGTTCACTACGATAGCAGATTTACGCTCTTCTCAAGACATGGAACACTTATTACTTAAGGTCGTGTGACCTATGTATATTATTATGTTTAATATAGGTTTGCTTCTGTACTAAATTCTAAGTTTGCCGTCATTACCACTACCTACCAAGGAAATTGTATTATACGAACTAGGATTTTTCATTGTACCTAAGTAATAATATTTTACATGATATGCACCTATATTGCGTCAAATCCTCGTTTCTGAAGACAGACAACTAATTTCTCGCGTGTACGCAGTTTGTCGGTATTTTGTTCCAGAATTTTGGCTGTTGCTTTGTCACCAGCGTCCTACTAACTCCATTGTTGTGTACTAAAGATGAACTACTTTGGCATTAACGAGTAAGTAAGTAATAGGAAATAATTGTATTTTGTCTTCGCTGTTTTAATTTAAAACGTGCTTTAAGATAACCTACTAACTAAAAAGAATTTCAAGACGTCTCCACTTAAACAGAAGTGCTACCTCATATAATGAACAATTAAAAACTAATGATTATCGTTCAGTAATTAAATCCAGAGTTTTTGAAAGAACGAAATTAGATCTTGAAGTTGTGTCTGAAGATCTTTCAGCTCGTCTTAATTGTATCGTTTCATGAGTAGAAACTTGCTTTCTTGCTGATTCAATTATAAAACTTGCTCCATTCATTTTGCTCTTCAAAGAACGTAGAGAATTAGTACTTACTTTTAATTAATTGAAGGTAAAAGAATTAATGGTATTGTGAAACAAGAGATACTGACAATAGAGTAATTACTTTATTGTTAAAATGTAAGTAGCTATTTTTTTTTTCTTGTTTGGAATTTTCTGTTTGATTTGTTAAAATAGATTTGATATTTAGCCCCGCAGTCAGACATTTAATGATTACTTAAATCACTCCTTAGTGACAAATTCTCATAGAAATTCTGCTCTAAGGAACGGATTAAGTGACCATAAAATGTCTCTGAGTGTGTCCATTAGTCAATATGTTTCAAGTACTACAATGATATGTATCTTCTTTCTAGACTCAAAGTACTGTATATAAATACTTATCACCACTATTCTATTTAAATCAAAAAAATATATAAATGAGAAAGTCTGTAGGGACGCTATAATTAACATATCAAATATCATACAGGCTACCTTTTATCTATATGCGGAAAGGAAACCGCAGGTTAAATCTAGTATGTACAAAATAATTAAACACCAAATGATTGGTATCGTTATTGGTAGGCAATTTTAAAGTACTTATACATGTATTAACGACTGGTACTTATCGAGATTTAATTATGTTGCTTAATTAAATGATTCATCCCCTGCATTGTTTCACACTCGTTCAGATGAATGGAAATTAAATTACTGTATTTACAAGGGATTAATCAGAAGCTCGTCAATTTTGTGTGTCATGTTCTGTGTTTATAATTTGGTACATTATAGTTCGGTAAATGTACATAAATACCTATATAGAAGTATAAATAACACTATAACTCACAATGTATTTCTATATAAATATCTCCCTCTGATAAAATGCTTTAATAAAGTTAATGAAGCTTTGGTAAAAAATATATTTAGTTAGTAATATTGCTTCGTTGTAAATCGTCAATCTCTCTTAATACATACCTTTGTACATGTTTTATTTATTTCATTCTGTCTTTTAATGCTCATGAAATGCAAAGTATTGAGAGTATCTGAATAAAATATAAAGTAGACTGGGTTTGTAGTGCAGCGGTTGGATTTTCCACGAAGCCGAATAAGCAGATTCTTGTTACTGGCTATGTTTTTTTTGCTTACCTTGCATTTATTAATTCGAAGTTTAAACAGCTCTTTAATGTTGTAACTGATACAGAAACATACAGAAAAGTGTTTGTGTTATTTTCCTTTTTTATAAACTAAAACATATGCAGGACATTTTCAGTTGAAATTCCTGGTGTTCTAAGAAATAATAAGAAGCAATTAGGGAGAAAAAATGGTGGATAGTGGAAAATGTGTTCCTCGGCTTTGTTCGTACTTAGACCATTATAGCCTTACTAGACCAAAATAGGATGGAAGCTTTTTCAATCTTCTCGATCCTACATTTTTGAACTACATGACGTTTGTTTAGTTACTTAATGTAGACTTTACAAAGTTACACCCGACAGTATTTTGCCGCGTGTGTCGTGCGATTTCATTAAGTTATCAACGTTTGTACCGGTACTTGTCAATTGTTGTCTGCGTCAGGATCGCTGTCACAACTCTCCGATCCTCTACAAATACATATAGAGTACCCTCGTGGTTAATTGTTCTTGACATCACCCATATTCCTTCATTAAAATAGACGATATTATAAAATGCGAATATTACAGCTGAAAATTGGAACTAAGCTCCGTGCACACATGTACATTGTACATATTAGATGGCGTGCAACGCTCCACTTTCCTAATTGCGTTATGCAAGGAATTTGTGCAAGTATGAACAGCTTCGGGAATTTTCGTTGTTAGTGCACTTTTAGATAGCTCGAGGTCTGGGAATGAAAATTTTCTTATTGTTTTATGCAATATTACAGAAATTATTGCAATGTAAATGTTAAAAAGTAGTATTTAGAGACACATAGGACAGACTATTAGAAGCAAGATGGCTTGATTAGGTTGCAAAACGTAATAAATTTCGGTAATGAGTTTATGAAATTACGTTAAAAATAATAATGTGTAAGTACTGTGGTCGTTAAAAAAGTACTTATTGTGAAAAAACCTTTTCTATATTACAAAAACTACTAGTTATCTTCTAGAGTCTAACTTCAACTAACCATCCTACTTACAAATAGGCTTCTTCGTAAATGGGTTCAGTCTAATTACTGGGAACGTGATTACCAAACTAAAGAGGTTCCCACCGCTTGCGTTCTGATCCACGGAGTAAGGAAATATGAGCAGAGGTGCCACAATGCAGGTAGGTCAGGTGTCAGGTAGTCAAATACGGTGGGCAAGACCAAAACGATCAGCTATGAGTGACTACAGAGGCGTTCAGGTTTTTTGAGACATCTGTCAATGATATTTGGTATAGTTATTGGCACAAATCTTGAGCGCTGACCTTCATCTGCGTAGAAGTAATTTATTAGCAAAGAACCAATCCCGAGTGACAGCTATGACGCGATGCACTGCGGGCCAATCACCGCTTTAGCCCGCCCCCGCGCCTCACTTCACACCACAAAAGGGACCCAATAAATTACGCTGGCGCGCTACTTTCTTAGGCGATTTTCCGTTATGGCACCTCCGCTAGTCATTTCGTTCTCCATGGTTCTGATCACAACTAGTACGTTATTGGCAAACTAAACGTATTTCCGAATCAGGGCGCTTGCATGTTCTTGGCACGGAAAGGTGTATGCTTAGCATATACTTTGTTTGTCGGGACGTAACGTAAACTTTAATTCGAGAACGAAAAAACTTTAAAAAGCCTTCGATTGAGGACGTAAAGTTTGTATCAAAAAGTGAGTTCTAGACTTTAGGAACATATTAAAATTAAGCAATTTTCGGTCAATATTCGTGTAGGTATCATGGGCGTTTCTTATTTGTTCAGACGAAATCACAATTTGAAGAGTTTCTTTGGGCATTTGATAATCTTCTTGACCAACTTGAATAATACTTTTACTGTTAGATTGCCCATTTATTGAGGAAGCGGCTTTATAACGGTACTAATCGATTAGTAAAATGAAAACAGGTCTCCGCTCAAAGTAGGCATAGGTAGGTAGGTAGTTATTGACAATATACACCAGAGTTAATTCCGTTCTTTACATAACATTCCATTCTAAGATTCTCTAACAACAAACCCACAAAACACGAAAACACATACACAACTTCAGTCGTAACAATTTAGAAGACAGACAAGAAAAACTGGGTTGAACCTTACTCATGTAATTACTACCGACCTGGCCATAGAGCGATGAACACACGGGGTAATAGAAAGATGAGCGGAGACGCCTTCGTGCTGGTAGGTCAGGTGTTTTCTTCTAGGTCAAATTCGTACGGAGGGCATGACTGAAACGATCAGTTGCGAGAGACCTAACGAGGCGCTCGGGTTCTTTGAGACATCTGTTAACGATCTGTTAACGAATTTTCATATTAAAAGAATGTTAAGGTCCAAAGAAGTCGTATAAAGGCGAAAACAGTAACGTTCCTCGTCGCCCACTCACCTGCATTTTGGCGCGCTACTTTCTTAGGCGATTATCAGTTATGGCACCTCCGCTAGTCATTTTGTTCTCCATGGAGATGAACAAAACATCTGAAGGTATTAGGTCAAGGCCGGTATAAACTAGTTTGGGAAACTGAGTGAGAAGCAATATATTCGACTCGAGGAAACCGTTTCGATGAAGTAGAGAGAGGAAAATAATGGGTATGTTACTGTTATGGGATATTTTTAGCAATGTTGTGTATAGAATAGGAGCCACTTTCTATTATAATAGGTTTCTATTCTAATAGGTGATAAAAAGGTGTGTATAACGAAGGCTCGATGGTAAAAATAGTAACATTCGAATTGAAAACTTCCTCCTTTTTTGCGTCGGTTACAGAGAGTGATTTATAAATTGTTCGTCAGTTTAGAAATTATTTATTTTAGACACAATGATAAATTCTATTGTTACCTTACTTAAAAAAGTAACCCGAAGCAAAACCTACATTCTTATGTGTCAAGTAAGATCTTATTTTTAAAATACGTTATGTTTTCTTTTTTTTCTTGATGGGAAATCATCAAATGACTCGCTGTGGGTTAGCAGTGTCATACTCTTACTGACTAAAACCCATTATGTTCCTTCGAAGGCCTATTTTGTACTACGGCTGTGGTAACTCGTAATAACATACAAGTTCACTGTACAAAGCTAATAGGCGTATTGGTGTAAACACTGATTGGGTTACGAACTATCGCGTGGAATAGATAATAAGGAACTAAGTTCATACGCTCACTTTGGCAACGGACTTACAAACTTCTCTAGTAGACTTTGGTAACTTTGAACCGAGACCAATATCTGGTTTTAAGGTCTTTAAATTGAGTATTATTGGTTTAAGTTTGATTTGAATGAGCATGACGTTTAGTTATTAGGTTGTAGAAAATAAATTATTGATTTCATTCTTACCAACACGTCAAGTCACGCCAAAACTACTAAATCGATTCAAATGTAATTTTGTACAAACATATAGTACATAAGAAAGCAATAGGTTTCCACGGGACGCGTGTAGAACAGGAAGCAATTGTAAAAAGAAAACTTTGTTATACAAATAAGTACATATTTCACAAGTTCTGGGACATACCATACAAAAAGGAAGTCCCCAAATAACTTCGATTTAAATAAATAATGAACTTGGCTTGCGAGTTAACTGTTTAAGCATTATTTTAAAACTGAAATCAGCAACCATTATTTACCCATAAAATTCCATTCTACCCATCGTAACATATTAAAACGTTTCCAACACCGTATAATAAGTCAGAATGGAAATAATCGTTCGGCACAAGCTAGCTTGGCATTCAGCCAGTGCTGCAGCTAAGAGCTTTATTCTTTCATACTTCCATCATCAACTTAATTCATAAAACGTAGTGAACGCAGCCTTTATAGCGTACCCACACTGCAAACTTTTAGTCGGCCGATAGTTTGTTTGTTTGGCTAATTGGTAGCAACTAATGGTAGCTGGTAGCAATTAGGTAGCAACTTACTTTATGTATCAGTGCGGAGTGACAGCGATTCTGACGGTGACTTTGTTTGTGCTCATAAATCAGTATGTAGTAAACACATTAGAAACAGCGGTATCAAACCCACTGAAAACATTCTTAGGAATCAAGGCAATTAAAACAAATGCCAATCGTCGAGTCTACTGTCGGCCGACTGTTTAGTCTGCAGGGTGCGGGTACTCTTATTGTTACTCAGTTAGATATACGGTAGTTGGCGGGATTGTTCAGGGATTCTATGAAAACTAGAAATGGAATTTGCATTGGTTTGGTACTATTTAATAGTTTTCTACGTTATTTTGAACGAATAAGTTTGACGAATAAGGATTTTATTTTTAAACTGGAAAATGTTGAGTAGGTATGTAAATGTATAAATAACTATAAGTAGGTAAATGTTTACTTAGGTATATTTTCCTTTTTAGTTCATGTTTACTTGTAAATAATGTGAAAGAGTGTATGCGAATAAAACCTCTCACGGCAGACACTTCGAAACAAGTTATAACATCTCAATAGGTAAAAAATATTCCTTCCCTCTTTACGTCCATTAACACTGAAAACTTTTTTCCGCAAACTATAAAGATTCTTTAGAAATCTGATTAAAATAAATGAACGCGATTCAAAGTGATGCGGCGTCATGACGAAGCTATATTTTTTCATTAATCACTATACATTAGTGAGTGGCACAGTTTTGAAGGATAGTTCGATGAATCTTTCAGTTTTACCTTCGAAGAAAATGCTTTTTCATCACAACTTTGTGAACCTACAAAAATATTCAGAGTTTAGTTAGATCATTCGTTGTTTGTAAATTCTGATAAAAATAAACTTTTCAAGAACCAAACAAATGTCGCTGATCTTAGACATTTTCTTTCACAGTAATGTTGGCGACAGATTCCCAAAAAACTTCGCAACACGAATGGCCAAATTATAAGTGCAAAAAAGCCTTTTTCTGGCATACAGTGTAAAACAATCCACTCATACATTTCAGATATAATACGCCAAGTTTGTCAGTTATCTATAAAAAATACAAAGGATAAAAGAATTCGTTGTATTTCGTAAAATTCCGACGTGCCAAGTAAGCACGTATTTGAGTATTATCGTATTTTATTGTGAAAATAAAGGTACTTCGAGAGCCTCGCCATTATTTCGACGTTTATTTTAATTTACGCTAAAATATCGGTGGCCCTTTTTGTGAACTGCTTTTTTGTACTGTAAAACCCTACCGATTATTGTACATTGAACTTATTTTTTATTAAGTTATATTTTTATTAACTTAATATAATATGATAGTGTATATAATATGGTAGTACCTATATACTCATTCCTATTATATCTGTTTGGAATTGTGTTTTTTTACGTGTGTTAAAATTACTGGAAGTCTGGATTACGAATACCTCGAATAGCATGCCATTTCGTAAATCCAAACATATTGTATTCGTGGGATAATCCACTGCGCCATCCCCACGCCGCATAATAAACGATAATTCAAATGAATACGCTGAAATTATTCGCATTTTTTGTACCCTGGCCTGGAGGATTTTGAATTTTTATGAGCAAATGTGAAAATAACGTGAGACAAAAAAATGAATGTGCGCAATATTTTAATATGCATCAAATATTATAATTGTAAAATTTTTACACAATACTTATTTTTCCTCAAAGTTTTTAATTAATACATATAGTTATATAATATTTATAATTCAAAGGCGAGTTTTCATCTGCCCACAAAATTAATGCTGAAAACATACTACATACTTTGTAGAAAATCGATATACTGATGCGCATATCAAACTACTTGCAGTTTACTCTCTTGAAAAATACCTTCAACAAAGTATTGTCTCCCGCTTTCCATTCCACGTGAAATATTTAAAGTAATATGAGGAGCATCACTTTAGTATTTTGCATTCACATCGCAAGGTGTTACGCAAGCCGAGCGTATAAAGATCGCCGTTTGTAGGTACTTGCTTTTCTGTATCTAGCTCGCTTGGGACCTGCTATGAAAATGTGGAAGCATGACTATAAATTCACATCGTATTGCCTACCATTATGCTCGCACGCTTCGGGTTAGTTCAAGCAACGGAGGAAGGAAAAAGTAGCGGAGATACCTTAAGGAAGGTAGGTCAGGGAACGTACGGTAGGCGTGATCAGTTACTAAATAGAACTACGTTCGGGTTCCTCGTTAAATCAAAATTAATCTATCAAAAATGGGTCTTGATTGATTGGTGATTTTATTTTGAAAACTAGCTTCCGCCCGTGGCTTCGCCCGCGTCAAGTTCGGTCGCGTTTCCAAGAGAACTCTTCAAAAGTCCGGGATTACGAAAGCGTTACAGACAGACAGACAGACTTACTTTCGCATTTAATAATAATATAATAATAATAATGTCGGGACACCTTTTCACACACGGTCGGTTAGCCCCATGGTAAGTTATTAATTAATTTGTGTTATGGGTGCTAACACGACTGATAAACTACATATAGCTACATATATACATATTTATAAATACATATAGTAACACCCAGACCACGGCCAACAAGCATGCTCATCACACAAATGTCGACCGAACCGGGAATCGAACCCGGGACCTCAGGTCCGGCAGTCCGGCTTGGTGACCATTGCGCCATCGAGGTCGAGGTCGGAGAGAGGTAATATTAGTAGGGATTATGGGTGGATCTAGTAACGTTCGTCGTCCCCCGAACACTCTCATTTTGGCGCGCTACCTCCAAGAGATTTTGCGTCATGACATCTCCGGTAGTCATTTTGTTCTCCATAGTTCGTGCTTTCTCGGGCGTTTCCGCTCAATTTCTTCTCACTTCTCCCTATACACTGCTATGGCCCCGTATGTAGGTCGTAAGTAGCACAGATTAGAATATTGTTTCTACGCTTAGTGGTATTGTAGTGACCGCTCGGAGAAGCCATATGTTGAACGGCTTATAGGCTAAGACATGGCGTGATGTTATGAGTTCAAATAGACCTGTTGAGTTTTAATAAAACGTGTAAAAGTATTGGAAACCCCTGTAGCGTTAGGGTAAGAATATTGTGCATAAGAATAGTGTGATAATGAAGAAAATATCCCACGTCTCAATGGATATTGTTATCATTATATTGTGTAGACAATCATCACCTCCCGAGCCTTTTCCCAACTATGTTGGGATCCGCTTCCAGTCTATCCGGATTCAGCTGAGTACCAATGCTTTAAGACAATAAGACACCTAATTCCAAATGTGCTTCCCTAAAAAAAAATACTGATCAGGTAATCTTGTTCATCATCCAATCACGCGTTCAATAGTCATCTCGGACAACCTTATCAAGCCCATAATCTTGACGACCGTCGCACGACCAACGACCAACAACCATTCCACCCTTTGCACCGGCCATGTGTCAACACAACACATTGGCTGACTCCGTCCCTTTAAAGCCAAGCCATTTACGACCGGCCAGTTATATGCCACCATAAAACTCGCCTTGAGTCAGAAAACAGAAACATTTCCTTCGGTAAAAGGAATTTTACAGTTTATGGTGGAAGCGGTCTATTAAAGGGCTTTTAGAAAATATATTTTTTACGACATTATGGTATTTTTTTGTTGCTCTATTATTGAGTTAGGTGACCCGTTAGTGGTTTTTTTTGCCATTGTTTTTTTTTTAATAGTTTGTATTTTAAGGTACAGTTTTTTTTTTTTTTATATGCTTTAGAAATGTATCGGTGGCCAGCAACTGTTAATATAAATACAAGATATAAAAGCAAAAAAAAAAAAACAATTTGCAACCGCCTAAATCAACGTTATTTTTAAGGAGAACAGTGAATATTAAAAACTAAAATGCGCTTGCATTATTCCTTGCCGATCCCGTTAATAGGAGTGCCATAAACAAAGCAGTATAAATAAATTAATTGCTTCATAAAATACATTGTAGACTTGTATAGCAAGTAAAACAAAAGAATTTTGCCGCATTATGTTTAACGACCCTCAAACTGCACGACAATTCTAAAATCAAGACAGTTTCAATACTTATGTGTTTAAAATAAACTTCGTGATTGAACTTGATGATAAAAAAACAAAACACAGAAATTATACTTTCAAATGCCTTTCCACACTTTATCAAAAATCACGAGACTTTGCAGTTAAAGAGACGTCAAAATGACTACTGCCATATCACACTAGCATCAATAAGTACCATCGCGCACAAAATGATTTCCCTCTTAAATAGCTGACGTGTATCCGCTATACGCAATCAACATATCCACACGGCAAATTAACGAGGACAAATGGCTGACGTAATGCGTAGCCAGATCGAATCTACATACGCAAACGTATTTTGTACGTACAGGCTTGTGTAGGTGATTGTACAATGTACATTGGTTTCACTAGGGAAAGTTAAAATGATTGATCCGATTTTGTAAATGATAACTAGCTGATACCCGCTATTGATCAGCATGCTTCAGGAACCCCAGATAAAAATCCAGTCCAGCTTTCTCAGACTCTAAACTAACTGTTGACTTTAAAAACGGTTTTGTAGTGTAGCGTGAAAATGTGACAGACAGACAGAGCAAATTTCGTATTCATAATATGACTTAGGATTTTCCTTTATTAAAACCATAAAGTAAATAACCACTAGAGAGCGCACTCGCCAATTTCTTCTAAGAACACGACTCACCACTGCGGGCGGGGGGACGCGACATAATCCGCGGCTACTATTGGTCAGTTCACGGTCGCTACTAAAGGATCGTACTGATCGTAGCCTTATAGTACGCGCAAAATCACTAACTTTTGGCGAGCGTCGGGGCACTGTATGCGCAGTCAAGTGGTTTTATAGTCTTTGATTAAAACAAAATTTGACAAGTACGTATAATCAATGATACTCTTTCGGCTTAGCTATATATTACCTAGCATCAGGAACAGAATTACCCCCAGAGAGTTCCCGGTCGAAGGATGTGAAAGCTCGTCGATAAAACCGGTACTTTATGCCCTGATATCTACTCAGGATACTTTCCTCAACACTTTATATACCCACATGTAGGTACCTAACATCGTTGTTACTTAAGGACCTGTACTAAAAGGCTCATTTTTGCTTGTACTCCATAATGGGCGCTCTTTCGTGTATTTTTGCCGGAATTTTGAGGGCGGTCGACTTAAACTGTAATGCTTGAAGTGAATTGCAGTAGATAGGCTTGATGCGATCTTCAAATGGGGGTATGTGGCTGCTTTTGAGCTTTAAGCTGTATATTTTTAAAGGAATAAGGATAGTCATTTGGGAATGGAGAGGGAATGAAACACTGTTTCTTCTATATTGAACATTTAAACTACAAAGGAATAATTACCTCTACACTGCCTCAATTAAAAACTAGACACCTTTCCCGGCAGTGCCGGGAGTATCTGCATCTATATTTTTTCAAGAATCTCTCTGATAGTCCAAAGAGAATCTGTGCAGCATTTTTAAGTTTTATTAAAAGCAGCAAACAGACAGACGCGGCCAGGGAACTGAAGGTATTTTACAAAATGTCAAAATTCTTAAAATTAATTGCTTTAACAAACCAAGAAATAAATTCACCTCTTCACCAATCCAAACTACCCCTATCCTCAGCTAAACAACAGCTCTAACTAAGTCAATCCCTAGTGTCCATAAATAGGCATTCACCGTGTTCCCGACAAGGAACTAACGGCTGTCCATATTACGGACACGGGGTCACTAGCTATGATAATTGGATTAAGCCAGGACACGCGACCGACCGCGCAACAAAGCGTTCTTTCCATCCTTTAGACCGGCCAATAGGATTATTCGCGCGGATTTGAACTCGTGCCCCATATATTGACTTGAGTGCTAGAGGAAGGCATGTTTAATCATGCCGCTGTCTTTTTTTTGCTTTTGTTTTTTTTTTTCATTTAATATATGGCGGTTCAATGGGTGTTTTGCTGTGTGAAGTATGTGCCCGTTTTATATGGCTTTTGGTGTAAGTTGAAGAATTTAGTTTGGTTTCTCTTTGATCATCATACCATACCAGATATACAGATCATACCAGATTAGGCGATTTATACTAAGTCTTCTGTTTAAAAATTTATAATGACAAGAACACTCCAAAATTAAGTATTATTCCAGCTACACCAAAAGGGCGCTGTCCTTCCACATCTCATTTCGGCACTCAGATCCAACAACAGTTTCTAAACAGACCAGCTAGTTTCTCTCGACTACGAACTACATTGCTACGTAGTTCTGTACTACGAACTATCGCGCAACTACAAAGTGTGTGGTACTACGAACTATTGCGCAACTACACAGTGTGTGGTACAAGGAAGAAGGAAAGATGAGCGGAGATGCTATAAGGAAAGTAGGTCATACACCTTCCAAAATGATCCGTTTCTAGAACTAAGGAAGCTGTCTTGTCAAATCAAAATCAACAAGTCAGGGATTGCTCTTGATTGATTCGTCATTTTATAAAAAAAGAGGATTGCTAAGGAGGCGTATAAGGGCGGAGCTAGTAATGTTCCTCGTGACCCGAACACCCGCATTTCAGCGCAATTGTATCTTATGACATCTCCACTAGTCATTTAGTTCTCTACTACTGCGGTACTACGGACTATCGCGCAACTACAAAGTGCTACGAATATCTGCTACGCTACGCTACGTATGTTCCCGTTGCAACTATGGTATTTACAGCTTCATATGTATTGCGGTGAGATTTCGGACTTGGAACTTTGAATGTACGGTAACCGCATGTGCACTGAATATACGACTGGTTCTTTGTAATTACGAAAATGTTCTCTCGGTACTTTGAATGTGGTTTAGACTGAAAACGTAGCGTTCTTGGTAGATTTTAAGATTAGCATTGTTATTAAAATGTATTACATATTTAACAAGACTCTTAGACCAGGTCTCGCTGGTTACCGGTAAAATGTCAGTTAGTTATCTGATAGTTAATGCTATCTTTCAAATAAGCCGATCCCAACATAGTTGGTTGTGGTTTATCTATCAGATAAGTTCTTGATAGTCTGTTAAAGATAGGAGGAGGTGAAACTGGCCATAAATATATCAAGAAGATATATTATATTCATCAATCAACTAACGTACAACTTAATCTAAACTAAGATTTCCCCGTAAATGGTTAAATGAAAGTTTTAATTAAATTAACACAGAGCAAGATTAAACTAGCAGCCGGTTATCTATCGTTCAGTCAAAAGTTTCATAAGATTAATAGCTAGTCTCGTAAAACAGTTTTAAAGCCATTGTAAATAAGATATTTCCTTCTGACGAAAAATAAAATTAAAAGCATACTAAAGGTGGTTAATGAAGTAGACGAAATTGTCATCATATCTTCAGAACATGGTACTATTATGTAACTATCACGAATCTTAGGTATTCCAAGTCAAAATTACTTCCCAAGATTACGTCCTATATTTTCATGAAACTAAGTCCACATTCTTCGTGAAAATGCTAACTCATCTTTACTCAGAACATCTCATAAATTATCAGAAAAGATAAGCGGTTACTTACAAATCGTAACATGCATGTTAGCAAAATGAAAAAAGGCACACAACTGTATAATTCTTAATTGAAAAGCTATCTCCCTTCAAAGCAAAATGGACACCACATTATTCAATTTAATTAAAATTCACAGCCAAAACAAAAGACTATCAACACAATAGTCATCAGAAAAAGACTCGACAACACCAACACAAACAAATTGATCACTTAATACAATCTCGAACACAAAACAACACACGGCAATTTGAACCATAACAACTGTAAATACAGTTGAAATTGGCATGTACAATATTGCTGCAACTCTGTGAACTAGGTAGGTCTGCTAATTAACTGGGTTTGTTCGTGCGCTTTCATGGTATTTAATGTACCACTTGGAAAATACAATCTGTGAATTGTGAATGTTTCTCAATGTAGAAACTGATGTTGTTATGGTCGTTATAACTTGTATTGATGAGTGTAAGTTTATTATATTTACGTAACATATAATATCATGCACCTGATTTTTCTAAATATGCAACAAATTTTCACGTATTTACTTAGAAGTGCGTTTTAGTATCATGTGAAAGATTTTCAGCTACTACAATTATCAACTTTAAAGCAACCCTTTGTAACTCTTTTCACATAATATTATGAAATAAATCTACATTACTTATATTATATTAGATACAAAGCAAGAAGCATCAGAATCAGAAGCAATTTATTAAATTCGTTTATAGAATTGTTTCAGATAATTGCCAAACAGAAAATAAAATTTGATACGGCATTTAATAACTTTATTGAAAAAACAATATTTGTATTGATAAAAGTTTCTCAAATTGTTACTGGAAAAAATATTCAGATTTACCAAGATAGTAAGTAAAGTTGTAACTACATATTATTTTCTACCATCTTAACGTCTATGACTTTTTCATTTTCACGTGTTTATATAGCTTCTTTTTTAGTGTATTAAATGAATATAGAGTTACCTTTTCACGTGAACTAAGTCGTCGGTGGTAGCTTAATTGCTTGCTATTTCACCCCAAACTCATATTATGCTACGTATCTTCAACTTCACCAGTACCTACAATATACCCAAAACTGTGCTGAAGACGTAAACACAATACGGTCCACACTAAACTCTTGTTTGTATTAAATTTGCATCAGTAATGAGATCTGGATAAGTATCTGCTACACTGGCAGCCACTAAACTTGAGACGTGCCAAAGTTGGCGATGAAAGCAAATTAGCCTAAAGGGTTGTTTGACCTGAATGAAAACAGTAACATAGAAGTTGGATTAACATGAAGATTTCATACTGTTTATGCTATAAATAGTATGCTAGCTTCAGACCCTAACATGATAGTTTAATGTTTTCTTTATAAGTAAAGATAATATTTTAATTGGAACACACACTACAAAATCTACTATAACGTTCATACGTTACCGTAAGAAAATCGACTACTAAACGATGATAGCTTCATGAAATTCACTCCTCCATCCTTTCAGATTACGAGAACACTATTCCCCGTTAATTCGCACACGTTCGCCGTTTGAATATATTGAAATCGTTTTTTCATGGGCGCTGCACTAGCGAGTTTCAGCTTGAACAGATCGCACGACCCAACTACTAGTGTCTGAACGGTCACTGAAATTGCAGTGTTGCTCTCGTCGTGAATTTTACGAGTGTCCGTGACGTCATGCGTTCCCTGTGCACGTAGATAGTGCAACATGTACCACTTTAGAATCACTTTGTGAGTCCCCTCTGTGAAACTGCTCGACTAATGGCCAGAATGTTTACGATCGACTCGGTTTGGTGACGATTTTTCGATCGGACAAAACGTGATTCGATTTTGTACCTTTTCATTAAAACTAGTGTTCGGAAAATCGATATCGAAGACTAAAGAATCGGTTGAAGTTTGTTTTAATCAAATGTCGATTTAAGATAAAAACTATTGGTTTAACGTAAACATCATTCATCTTATTCAAACTATCTTAAGCTTCAATTTATTTTCTCGACGTTAACATCGCATCGATATACATTTTCCCAAGTTGATTCATATTTAATTCCAACGTCTCGAGATTACACTCGCGCAGGGTAGATTGCGATTGCGGTTATTTATCTTATTACGAGCGACACAACGACCATTATCCTTTGTTTATCGCCTGGGGGCCTGGCATTGTGGCCGACGTCATTAAAACTTAATAATGGTGGATTCAATCCGCCGTAGGCCGCGTTTACCGTCCAACGACCATGTGTTTATTGTGAAAACGGGAGGAAAAACCCTTTGTGATTTCTATTTGCTCAGTTTTTTGTGGTACACAGCGCAGACAGATGGCCCAGCTGGATAATTGAGTTTTTAATCTTGACGTAACGTTTCGGACGAGAATACAAATTAAATATTCGATGTCCATGGAAATTATGTAACAGTCCTCTTTCATCTTTCGTCAATTCGGATTTCTGATTGTTTATTTATTATTTCATAACAAGACTTTATTCATTGTTTTGTTCTGCTGTCGAACTTTGTGAACTCAATTTTATAAATTGCGTGTGCCGAGAAAACATTTTTAATACCACCGATAGTGCCCATTCCTAACTTTACCTATTTTCACAAAGAGGGTAATCTTGACGTCGTGTGTTCGAGCAGAATGGGTCACATCCTTTCCGATGCGATCATGCATATTATCGGACCGATACCGCACGTTCCAATTGATGACTACCGAGAATACTTCAACCAATCTATTTTATCAAAACAATTTTTACCCAATATTGCGCTTACTACAACTTTATCGCTTATGTTAATTACAACCAGAACCCATAAAACTTTTATACCTCCAAAATTGGATTAGCTGCCCCAAAAAAATGTACGAAATCAGGAACGGGTCCCGCAGTTTATTATTTCATTTAAGTAGAGCCCACCTTTCGGTAAATTAGTGAGGGGAGTCGGGCTAAATTAACGAACCGCGTGATCTTATTAGCTACCTCACTCAAGCCATTAGACTGGCGCTAGCTGGGACGCCATTGTACTCTACCTGTTCAAATTTAATAGCAACCCTTTAAGGATAAATTTAGCTGGAATTGTCTCAGAATGGAAAGTGCGTTTAGTGTGTCATTAGTGTACGGAACTAAGCACTAATTATGCAGGCATTAGCAGCCACAAATTGCTACTATGTGTGTGTTGATGGTCAATGTGTGCCATTACGGGGTACGGAACCAATTCGCATTAGGAAATGCTGTGGCTGCTAATTGAGCTATGAGCTTAGCATGAGCCTGTCATCAGCCTAACAATATTGTATTTTGCGATACAAATGCGCAATGCAGCAACAGCGTAAATACTCGAAAGAAACTGTCCCTGAAACTACAAACTAGGTTACATGTTATTAAAGACCAAAATCGCTTAACAGTTCACAAAATATATTTCCAAGATGAAAAATATGAAGTTTTCCAAGTAAACACGTCAAGTGTCGGCGGAGTTGAAATTAGTTGGCGTACTCCTATTGAAGGCTGTGGGAGAACAACAAAGGAGCAAAATAACGTGCTATCTACCCAAGTGCAGGTCAGGCCGGTTTTATTTTTTTTGCTGTTAAATTAGGTACTTTAAAACGGCAGGGTTCTTTTAAGTTTAGATGTTAGAAAGGATATTTTGTTAGACATTTTGTCGCCTTCGTAATATTGTCTAGAAGAAAACATTTTCCATGTGGACGTAGATACTCGTCCATCAAACAGTCACGATGCGGGGTAGGTATCTAATCCAACTTTTTTTCATTTTCAATACCGTAAGAATGTAAGTCAAATAGCATGGTTTTTGCCACCACCCAAATACCAACTGTCTTTCTGTTTAACATGCCAAAACATCAATGACATATGTATCTATGCAAAAAATATTACAGGTATTGCCAAGAAAAACATCCTCACATTTTAATACTAGTTCGTGCTGGAAGTATTAAATCAAAAAGTCTACTAACACTATTGCAACTAGAACAGATCTTGGCAGAAATGCGGACTGAATTGAATTGGGACCACCGCCGTGTAGCCGCGTTCCCAAACTCAATTATTATATTGTCTAGTTCTCGTGTACGGAACCTGGGTCCGTGACACGTGGCCATATTTGTGCTTCCATTAGGAATATGTTATTATGCAATGTAATAGGATTTTTGTTCTATTAGTGTAAAAGAACAATTACGGATTTCAATTTAGGAACTATTCCCCGCATTTTCAGGCGCGCCCCGAAGTAACCAGGTACTTTCCGCTATATGATACAAAGCCTATGTCTTTTCACAGTGTCTGAAATTTTGGCTTTAATTTGGTTCAGTAGTTTATGAGGAAATTTATATTTATGTCAGTAATATTTAATAAAATAATACTGACAGGGAGTCAGTGTTAATGAGGATTTTACATAAGTGACAAAAACGAGATCCAATCAGACACCAGAAAAGTCACCACTAAAATTTATACCTGAATCCTCAACATAGCCATATTCGATTGCACAAAAAGTATAAAGCCATCAACAAAACCATTGAAAAGGCCTACCTCCCATAAATAAGGGGGAAAAAATCCGACATTCAAATTCCATCCCTGTCTTTGACATTGCAATAAAAGAAGGTAGAACCATAGATACTATTAAGATATTGCTGTGACGAAGTATTACGCGAATTTTTTTCAATGAAATCGAAGTCAAAGTCAGCTATTAGTCTTCAAAGAGGTGCGGGTCGAGTGAGGGTAGTTTCAAGATTAGTTGCGTTTTCTTATATCCGATTGAAAGGATTTGTTGGGAGTAATAGAGGTCAGTTTAATGTGAAGCTTTTAGTGGGAATGTTTCCTACAATGTCTTTAGAAGCTGGTGAGATAGCTCTTTGTATTTATATTATAGTCTTTTACCAAGAAGCTACATGTATGGTTTGGTCAGTAAATATATTTGTGGAAAGTAATAAGATAACTGCTGTAATTTATACCTAACCTCACTTGAATTTCGAATTTTTAGAATATAAAATTGTTATACAAAATGCTAGGAATTTCACATTAGTAGGTACATAAGCTTGTAGCTTTGTACTCAATTTGTACGCAACTAATCCTGGTAATGTTACTATCGATATGCGGTTATGCGCCTCTCAATTAGAGTACCGCACACTGCAAAGTAGTTTGTTTGGGCTTCTATATCAGCATACGGTAGTACGCACGTTACAAACATCAGGTATTTAGCCGGTATCAGACCGACTGAAAACTTTGATTGGAATTAGTCGGCCTATAGTTTCTTTAAGCTTAAAAAAAAATCATGAAGATGAAAGGGGGGGTAGGCAAATTACAAAGATCAGGTATTTAGTCGTCTCAGACCGACTGAAAACTTTGATTGAAATCAAGATTTTTGCCAACCGGCTGACTGTTTAGTTAGATTGTTAGTCTGCAGTGTCCAGCTACTGTTAAAGTATAGTAGCAATTGCATTAATCCCTAAAACATCAATGAAATACAGATACAATAATCGCATAAATGTTAATTAAATCTTGCAGTAGAGCGTTAATTAAACAAACGTCACGTTTATCAGTCGTTGGGCAGATATTAAACTCCAACCATAGGAATTTAATACTGCACAGAGTATTTCCGTTAAATTACCAGTTAACAGTGTTACGGTATTAAACTGACGTGTTAGTGCTGTATGCGTTTGTTGAAAGGGGAGGCACGCTTGGATTCCGATGGAATATCTTTGAGGATGTGTTGTGTGTAGCTACTTGATGGAAACGAGCTAAGACCTGTCTATGTGTAATTTGTGTCAGATTTATCAAAAGCATATTGCATTGTTTCAATAAATCGTTATTGAAACAGTGCAATATATATATTAATGCTAGTAGGTAAATATGAAGACTTTATCACTGAGGCTTATTTAAATCGATACAATACGCATAAACATGAACTATTCCATTGAACAAGAAGAGTTGGTTCAATCAAAACACCAGAATTGTAACTATTCCCCTTCACTCCAATATCAATTACTTCCACAAGAACACTACAAAACAAAGAACAAAATACTCGATACAAAACAAAAAACTACAGTAAACGTAGGCCATAAATCATTAGCCAACGACAGAGTTTAAATCAAAGAGGGAGAATAAATTTCCATTAGCCGACCATGAGATATTCTGGCCGAAGTAGCGGCCGGGCCGGCCGAGATTGCCGCAAAAACTCGCTAGGCGGAGAATATATTTACTGCGATATAGAAAAGTTATAGATAGAGTGCAAATGTAGGGTTGGCAAGAAATAGAGGAACTTTGGAAGTGTTGTATTTTTTTCGGTTTTGTGTCTACTACTCCTGGTATTTCGATAACATAGTGTACTCTCAAGGTTATTTCTGGAATACATTTCGGCAAATAGATAAGTTCTACATAAAGTTAGTATTGTTAACCATAATTCCTTTACAGAAGATCACTAACAGTTTAGGTCAGTGAAGGATAAATCAGCCAAACAGTTGATTGAATTCAAAGAAGAAAATAACAGAATTTCAAATACGCATGCACGATAGAAAGTAATCCCGTATCGTACTTCGTCGCACGTATGTTGAGCTCTTAAGCTCTGACAGGTTATCAGGTGCAAGCCGGTTTTAAAGTACTAGGCAAAGAGTCTTTTGGTTTACACAGGATTTGAATGTTCTGTTTTTAATATTTATATAAAGTTTCTTCTGCTTCTATGCATCATGTTGTCCTTACTGTTGGAATTTGCCTAGAGGTATATATATAAGTACTGACCATACCCCCTTCATTAAAACTGTACCCTATCATATCAGTAGGTATTTCGTTTATAATTATAATTGAAAACTCGTACAGCGTTAAGCAGGCTTTGATAAAACTTCAAATTTCTTTGAACTGGATAAAACTAGTGAAAAAATATTTTCCGAGATAATTTTCTAATCAAAACCATTACCATTACACTTAGAGCTTCCAAGAAGCCGTTTGGAATCGTATAAGGAAACTGGATCCCCTAACCAACGCTCTTGTGTACGGAAATTGTGCATCTTACTTCCCTATCTCGCTGTTTCCTAACAATTAATTCCTTACGAATTCCGAGAAATACTTAAATTTCCTCTGGGAAAGAGTATTTAACAAACCTTTGTTGGATATCTTTGTTAGTTTCCGCATATACAAGCTACAAATCTACGCTACTAATGTGCTTAAGTTAATCGAGCAAGAACTTTTGGAGACAAGAATTTAACTCTGTATTGAAAAGTATGCCTAAGCCTACACACTTTAAGATTCGATATTACTTACTAACAGTTGCGTATTTAGAAATCTTGAATGTTAACTTCAAGGCCAGAATTCTATCAAACCCAAAATGAGAAATATTTTACATAGAAACGTTTATTTCAAGAACTTCAAATATCTAAGTAACCATACACTTACTGAAATAGCTTTCCAACTACTTTCGTAAAATAGTAACTAAGGGAACTTTTGGCAAGAAATGTCTGGAATTTTAGCAAGAGTTCAAATAGACCTTTCTCCAATATAATCCTAAAAGTTTATAGCAGTAATAACACTTGAGCCGATCTCGAATAAATTCGTTGTTAAACAATTTCTTCATCGTGAAATTTTAAGTCTTTTCTCTTAACGTTTGTACACAAAAACCTTTATCTAAAGATTTATCAAGTAACTTATACAAAAGAAGTCCTTTTTATTTAGCCTACGCGCACACTGGAGACTAAACAGTCGGCCGACTGTTGGCCCGGTGGTATGAAAAAAATATGTTTATTAGAATATCATGAATTCAATCAATGTTTTTAGTTGGTCTAAGGTGGTTGGATAAATTTTATTTTTCGAAAATCGAATTCAATCAACGTTTTTAGTTGGTCTGATACCGGACAAATACCTGATCGTTGTTACGTGTATACTTCCACTCATCTTCATACTGATCTATGAGCCCAAACCAACTATCGGCCGACTATAATTTTGTAGTGTGCGCTTACATATATGTAGTTCCAACAACTTTTGTTGAAATAAAAAATTTGGTAAAACTGTAAATATTTTTTTTTTAAATTGCCCACTCTACGTATTCCTACTCCATGAATTGAACATATACGCATATATATTAACATATATGGACAAACCTACCCTTACCTTCTCTCAGCTGTTGCCGCGTCATGTAGGAACCACTTCCTCGTGAAAATGGATTATAAAAGTGCTTAAATTTATTCTCGCGTAGAAAAGGACTATTTCTTTCTACTTAAATGTGAATGTTTTGTTTATTTACAAACAGCGTTACTACGTTTTTACATCTTAGCAAGTTTATTTTATGGATTTGGTTTTCCGATCAGGGACCCATTTTTAGGGCGAGAATTGTAAAGAAAATGTGGACGCTTGAGTAGGTTTATGAAAGGGTTACCTATTTTTAGAGACAGCGATGGATCCTGTGATTTTGAATCATCTTTTTTATCATAAAAATGCACCACTTTACAAAAATTGACACAGGTATCCTCAAAACCGTGTTAACAACCCAAGTCAGGCCTGTCATTAATTGGTTTATCGGCTAGTATTAAAAATAGATACTCACGTGTACAATGTCTCGGCTCATCAGACGAGTCGCCACAATCGTTACTGCCATCACAATATCGATTTATCGGAATACACTTTTTATTCGTACACAAATACTCGGAAATACGGCATCTCGTATCATTTCCATGTAATACAGGCAGCAGTTCAGGTTCAGGTATGTCTTTGGGACTATCTCTTTGGTAAATACTGTATTTTGGTAATATTTCTTTGGTCTTCGGCGCATCGGTGACGATAATAATATCGCAGTATGTGAGGTTGAGAAGCGTTGCAATGATAATTCCGAGGCCCAGAGCAATGTTGCTGAAACCTGGAACAATTGAAAGGCCATATTAGGAGAATAATTATATTAAACCAAAATGAAATAATCTTATGATAATATGATTTGACACAGGTTCCTCCTGCCGGGGCTGCGGGATTATTTGACAGGGTTACCGCGGCTATGGTACATAAAAGGCTGAAGAAGGAACATGGTGCGTAAGAGTTCGAAGATTCTGATGATATCCCACTAAAAAAACATACAGACTTCTAACACACATGAAATCAGTAGTATTAAACAGCTGTAGATTATTCTAAAATAAAAAGAACCTATGTATTTCTTATGTACAACAACATCATATTACCAGCAAAATAAATTAACAATGCAATTTCAAACACATTCCAGAATGTTCTCAAAACAAAAGACCATCAACGTTCGTAACTTATACCGTACCTACAACAAACATAGGAGCCAGAGGTTACAAAACTTGATTAGAATCATAAGCAAACAACGTGCAAGATCATGTTTGCTTTTAATTTCGTTTTGCTGTAATATACATCTGCCTAGCCTTTTCGTTGTGTTGTAATCATGCTGTTATACAAGGTGTTGATTTGCATTTGTGCCATAGTTCAGGAGGAGAACATACAATACGTAAATAATCGATTGGAATTACAGTAGATGGGAAATAACTAATATGCATTGCTTTTTTTGTCATTGTAATGTTGTGGTATTTCCGAAGTAATCCAATTTTATGAATGAAATTTATGAGTGATCGTTGCGTATGCTTTATGTTTGCGTTTGTGTGAGGGTGCAGCACGTTTTTAACGCCAGTAACATACGCGCCAAGTTTAAATAAGGCTAGATGACATTTACGGAATTCCGAAAAAAAATTAAAGAAAAAAAATAAATACCAATTTTTTTATTGATTCGGGTCGAGAATCATTAGCATAATTACCTGCTTGAATATGGCACGGATGCAAATCAACAGCTTGTATATCGTCATTCTTCAGTCTTATTTGATGCGATAATACTAAGTTTGTTTACGTTTTGTTAATCTGGATATGTAGATATTGTGGCTTTGTATGTTCACTGGTAATGCTGGTTTGATGAGTGTGTTTTTCTAGAAAATACCACTGAATACTAGTTATCTTTTTTATTTAGTTCATTTTAAATATAATGTACAGGTTTTTGAGGTAAATAAAAAAAAAACATGTTTTTAACAAATGTTACAACAATTAATGATGTTTTTTTACAAAACATGGAAATGTGTTTTGACAAAACCAATATAAAGGAATGGATGAAATCTGGGAACAGTCAAAATGGAAGTAAAATATAGAATTCGTTCAAAGTCACAACAACAAAAATCTCAATACACTTAAAACACCAAAGAAACCCCATAAAAATCAAACATCATCATCATCATCCTCCGAGCCTTTTCCCAATCATGTTGGGGTCGGCTTCCAGTCTAACCGGATTCAGCTGAGTACCAGTGCTTTACAAGAAGCGACTGCCTATCTGACCTCCTAAACCCAGTTGCCCGGGTAACCCGATACCCCTTAGTTCGACTGGTGTCAGACTTACTGGCTTCTGACTACCCGTAACGACTGCCAAGGATGTTCAATGACAGCCGGGACCTACAGTTTAACGTGCCATCCGAAACACAGTCAATGGTGTCTAAGATATACTTAGAAAGTACATACAAACTTAGAAAAGTGGCATTGGTACTTGCCTGACCTGGGATCGAACCCGCGCCCTCATACTTGAGAGGTTGGTCCTTTACCCACTAGGCCACCACGACCACTCCCATAAAAATCAAACATAATTCAATATCTCTACAAGAAACTTTTCAATATAACCTCGTCCGTCACTCGGCAACTAGAAAACTTCTTGTCCCCCGGGTTCCCCCGGGTTTCCACTGAATAGCGGTATTTTAACTGGAATTCTCATCAATCTTGCTGGGAACTGCCTCAGTGTCATCTTTTCATACTACCCTTACTCTGTATTGAAACGAGTTGAATAGACAAATTCTGTGTTTCTCAAAATTGTCCACTGCAGATATTAATGTAAGTGATAGACGATTATTTGGAATGGATTAAATTATGGGTATTGGAAGGTGTTTTGAACAAGATTTGGCGAGTTTAAGTACCTCTGTATTGTGATAAATGTGTGGTGTATCTATCTGGCTAATACTATGTTACTGAGAATTTACCAACCAACCTTGCAATACAACCTTGCAATATATACACGTTCACTTTATAGTAAAAGAAGAAAAAATCAACAAGGTAACATGGCGACCTCGATGGCGCAATGGTCACCATGCCGGACTGCCGAACCTGAGGTCCCGGGTTCGATTCCCGGTTCGGTCGACATTTGTGTGATGAGCATGTTTGTTGGCCGTGGTCTGGGTGTTACAATATGTATCTATCAATATGTATATATGTAGCTATATGTAGTTTATCAGTTGTGTTAGCACCCATAACACAAGTTAATTAATAACTTACCATGGGGCTAACCAACCGTGTGTGAAAATGTGTCCAGGCATTATTATGTCTCTACCAGACCTCGGGACTATAGAGTCCCGGATTTTTGGGAGGCGAACGTGGGGCCGAAGCCAACACGCTGAAGCCCTTTTGAGACAACTTTAATGAAATGGTGACACAAAACCGACGATTATCCCTGTATACACTATAGAAATGTACCCAAGGACAATCCCCGGTTCTGTGCTAAACTATTGCTAACTATGGATGAAAACTACTTGGGCTATTGTGATGGGATGCTAATGGACTAGGAATGGGGAAACTACGGGAACTATGGCACCTGCCGATAACAATGTAATAAATACACGTAAAAATGGCAGGTGGAGACTCGCCAACTCACTTACTGGGCCCCCGGGAATCAGTCACTGGAAAGCAACAAGAGGGCAACAGGGACATGAGCGGCTGAGAAGGGTGAGGATACCTCGGCGGACTTTAAACGCAGATCACGCGCTCCCTGTGGGTCCAGCATCACCGGCCCACTCGCCACTTACCACGAGGCACCTACCCTCCGAGCATTGCTCTAGCGACTCCACTCTGACCGGCCGGTGAAGGCAAGCCAAGAGGCGGGAGACCTATCCCCCGTCATGCTTCACTGCGGCAAGCCGGAGATGGGGGACAGTATACTCTCCCTGGAGCACTCGGATATATAGCCCCGCGGGGTCGCTACTCCCCGTCATCCGCCTCAGATGCCCTTATAACATTGAAAGTACATTAATTACTTATATAGGTATAGTACTAGCCTCCGCCCGCGGTTTCACCCGCGTCCCGATATGACTATTTCCCGTAGCTGGATGGTGACAAAAATCTGTCCTATGTCCTTTTCCCGGGTCTAAGCTATCTCCCCTTTAATTTTCAGCTTAAACGGTTGAGCCATTTTTGAGTTATAAAATGTGTAAGTAACACGACTTTCTTTTATAATAGATAGATGTGTTGCTGGGAAGTTTATTCATAAAGGCTTCAACATCATCTATTTTTGGAAGAATTATTTGGCAGTAGATATCACTTTGAATGTGTACCCACACTAATCAGACCGACTTCCAAAAAGGAGGTCAAAGTAAGATCTATTGGACAGCAGAGTGGTAATGTTACTTCAGTCTGAATTGACGATTAATGAGCTTTACAGTTGGTGGGAAAAATCGGGTGAGACCAAATGTGTACTTGTATCAGCTCTGTCTTTATAGTACCTATGTATGTTTAGCGAAATGAGGTAACAACCCGGATGAAAAGAACCTTTTCTTTTTTTTTGTCGCTGGGCTAGAAATACTATTACGCATCCCCTTCCTGTCGGGGTACGGGAGAGGGGTATGTGGGACTCCCCGGTAAAGACGTTCCCGGTATACCCACTAAAAAGGCCCAGCGGCACTCCAACCTCGCCTGAGTGGAGGGGGTCTGGGAATCTATGGCGTCCATTCCCCCACCGGTGACTGCCCTCCTAACGGTAAGCCCCGGCAGGATGAAAAGATCCTACGGCTCCAAAGTCCACCAAGAATTAGCAATGTCCTTGTTGAATGTCTTCTCAATCAGTTGAGCCTTCCTAGCTTGAAAGTGTGACAAACAATCTCTTTTATAATATTTGTAAGGCGATACGTTTTGTTGCTGAGCTATTAACTACATAGTTTGTTGCATTTAGCTATTACCTGCTGCATTGGAATAATACATTAAGCAGGTATATTAAGCTTGTTCTAGGTTAGTAGACCAAAGTTTTATGAGCTCTATAAAAATATTTTCAACTGTGATTTCCCTGGTGATCCAAATGCGGGTCTAAAAGGATAGTCATTTTGAAATAAGCATGAGATATAAAAGGTAGTTTTTAAATATTTAAAAAATCGATACGGGTCTCTTATAACCCGATTTATGTCACGATTTATAAATTAATCTTAAAAATAAATAGATAATAAATTCAATTACCACTTAATCTAAAGAATATAATTTACTTATGATTTTTTTAGCTCACTAATAAAAGCAACAGATCAGATTATACAGATCAAAACATCAATGAAACAGTTTTTTTTCTAATAAATCTATTCATAGGCAAACAGATTTAGAAACACTAGTGTAATGATCTAATAAGAGATCCCTATTATTATAAAGCAGCGTGGGTCGTTGTTTTGATTTTCATACTGCCCCACGCACATTTCTTGTAAATAAATAGAATTTTCATGACATTCCCTGCCATATTTTCCATGAAAAACAGTTATAGATTTGTTAAGAAAATAAGGGTAGAATGACTTTTAACTTAATTTAGGGAGTTCTTAGAAACTATGTACGTCATGAAGATGTATTTGTGATTCAGTTACCAAAATAGATGACTATTAGATTACGCTTATTAAGAATCTTGGTCCAGTGTATATTATTTAGTTACTTGAAGAATTAATCTAACAGAAATGTATTGGAAATACCAAAATTTTATAAAATACTTATGCATGTTTTATAATTTAAAAGGTCTACCTATGTATATGCAATCAATCGGGAATGATTTTAGTAACAATTTTTTAAATGATTGTTTGTTAAAGTTTACAATTTACCACCAAAATTATCATCAGATAAATACTCGAAACAAAGATTAAATAATGACAGACTGACTTAGTCACTGTGAATAAATTGGGTTAACATAAAACTCGTACCAAAGGACCACTTCTCATCAATAGCAAATAAGTACCTTTATAACACATTTCATATAAAGATCAAAGAGAATCTAAAGGTCATCTCCCAATAACCTTTGACCATGTAACTTAATATTATATATCCGAATAAACATCATTACTACTAATAAGAAAAGTGTATTATTTACTTACGATATGGCTATAAAAAGCACGAGGTCGCCATTTCCGCACGAATAAAAGGAAAAATATCAATTAATCATAAGTTCTTTTGTTTTGCTCGCTCCATTGTCGTGTTTTCACGGAGTATCTTTGTTATATAGGGTGACTGGCGATTTAAATCGTTTCGGCAAAGAACACTTTGGAGTGAAAACATTTAGAGAATCAACATCATTTTTGGCTTTGTTTTTATTAAAACAAAGAAAAAAATACCGAAGATTGCATTGTCTAGTTTTTCCTAGAAGTCAGATTTCAAAATGTTTTAGATATGGAACCAATATTCTTACAGTAAACCCCTGTGGCACATAAGTTGACACTGTGTTCCGCTTTATCAATTGGCGCCGGAACCCGCAGACATTTACTGTAGAATATGAAAATGTACTACAATCTAGAGGTAGTAGGTAAGCGGGTACCAAGAGGTTTAGGAATTTAATTTTAAGAACGCATTTTTTTATTTTCCCCAACAGCCAGATACTTATAGTTGAAATTCTAAAGGTTAGTAGCGTCATTTCATTATTGCGATAACCAAACCATAACCAGTTGTGTAGGTAGGTACTCGCCACCCATTAGTCAAATCCACGATTTCACAATTGAAAATGGTAGGTTTATCGTTATAGTCAAGTAGACTCACAGTTTATCTTTAACTAGCAAAAATTTATACCCAGTCACCTCTGTCTTAAGAAAAAGGTCCGATTATACGATCAGCAATAACACCCTTTGTGTACCAGGAACACATAACGCTCAGGATATACGCCCAATCACCTTATCTAAACAGGCATACACATTCTATTCATAGCGACCGCATGTCATATCGTGCCTATAATAATTCTATGGACCTCTCTCACCCTTGTCAAGTATGCGTGATCTTCTAACGATAAGTTATTTGGATTGATGGCACCCTTTGGGGTAATTCTATGTACGTAATTTATTAATAGCCGGCAGTTGTTATTTTGGTATTTTAAGCTGCCATGTACAGAAATGTATTTGAGAGAATTCATATTTCAGGAGTATGGCTTATGCTTCAAGCTATTGTAAATGCTTCAACGATGTATAGAGATTTTTGCCCTATATGCATATTAATGTAGTTTTGTTTATTTGGAGTTACGAATTTCTTATAAGTAGTCCCCTAATGTAATTTTCCCGGTAACTACTTAGAGATCTCTTTAGTCCCTAACGCACGTTAAACTCTTAGGCTTAGAACTGTTTATCACAATTTGAAGTAGAGGTACGTACATCTAATAGGTACTGATTAGGCATTTACTAATTAAACCATTTCACGTCTTAATTCGCCTGGATTTACCTCCAGAATGTAATTACATGGCCAATTTAAGTTTACCAAAGTCTTACACGTGCTCTTAATGTCATTAAAACTGTCGTTAATTTATCGCAAGGAATTCAAGACTAAACTTAATGATATTAAAATGACTTTATTTTAATAGCGTGTCTTTGGACGCGTAATTTTGAATTACCTGCGTTTAATTTTCTCTCATCTTCAACACTCATTTGTGAGGTAACAAATACAAGTAAGTGTAGATAAACATTACCAAAGTACGAAACCAAATCTATTATTTAAAAGTAAGCGATCAAATAAGATCGAATAAATATTTGCTACTCATCATTCCAGTAGATACAGGTTTTCATTTCTTCCGTAGCAAAAGTGAGTAGTTTTTACTTTTTCTATCATAACAAATACTTACTAGCTACTTGTAAATGCAAATGAACTATAACATAAGTTAGTACCTACAGGTCATTCGGCCATTTTCCCTCTTTAAAGTCAAGTAATATAGAACTTTTGCGGTTAGCACGCGAAGCAGGCAGCTTTGTTAGATATTTTTTGCAACCACGCGAGCATAACTGGCTGTTAATTTAGTGAAATTGTTTTATATTTAAAGAAGAAATATTTGTTTGTAAAACAGTTTTGTTATTGAGAATTTTCAAGTTAATAAAGACTGGTCCCAGACTGGACTAACAAGCGCAGCGTAGGACGTCCACCAACAAGATGGACAGACGATCTTATGAAGGTCGGCGGAAGACGCTGGATGCAGGTCGCTTCAGATAAAATACCGATATCTGTGGAGATCTAAGTGGAAGGCCTATGTTCAGCAGTGGACGTCCTAACCTATATATGGCTGAGATGATGATGATGATGAAAGACTTTCAGATTAGAAAGAGCATATAATTATATAGTTGTAAAAATATTGCAAATAATAATTTTGTTTTATTAGAGTGTTTTTAAAGGAGTGATTTAAAAGTAGTTCATCGATAAGCTGGCTCTTACAGCTTGCAAAGAAAGCAAAAAAAATCATAAAAAATTTAAACAAAACAACTAATATTAACAACAATCTAATAAATCTTTGTACTAAACAAAAGCCGCAATATAACCTGACCCGAGTCTAGTGTTTGCTTTGTGTGTCCACTAGGGCAGCGAGTTTACCCACACGTTCCAAGCCACCAGCCACAGTGTTTGTTCACTCGATGAAACGGCGAGCGAGTAGCAAAATAAAACTGTTAGCTAATGAATAGCGGTTTTAATGGCCCCACATTGTTGATCGTTGATTGTTTTAATTTTGCTTTGGATTTTAATGGTTTGTTTGGCATACAATAATAATGGACTTATTTGAAAGGTAGCACTACTACATACTGAAAATGAATGCTTTTCTATTAATCTTTATTTATTTACAGCCCAAAATTAATGTAAGGAACTAGTGAGATGACGTAAGAAAAAGAAGACATGCTCCGCCGTCTTGGAATAAAAAATTGAATAAGGGTAAGAGACCAATGATATAGTTTAAAAACAATGTTCTGCCCCACCCCAAAATTCTTCTCTATTATGTTCAGGATAGAGCTAAATGTCTGTCATTTTACTCTCTATTTTTATTCACTTATCCTATAAAATATTTTACAGGCGAATTATTACAGCACACAATATTGTAAAAAAATTACACCGTTTACCCAGCAAAAGCCCTTAACTCCTAGCACCTAAAGCACTCAGGTACCGAGTCGAATTAACACGTTAGGCTCGTATTAACGCCTATTAAGCAAATTGGATGCTAATTCAAGTAGTGTTCTCTCAGTAGGAAATGGAACTGAAAGCACGGATTGCAGATAAAGTATCAAAACTATTTTTTGTGGTATACCGCTGTGGTGGTAATTGCAGTTTTGGTTGAAATATAATAATTTATTGGAGAGAATTTTTTATTTCAAATTGATACGGAATTGAGTCATTGATTATGTCTTTAGTTTCAATAAAGTGATGGTTTGAAAGTGTTACCTAAAAGGCTTCAGAAATAATAAGGGTGGGTTTTAAGACAATAAATTATTTTTCACTGTACCAACACAGAATCGCTTTTCTGAAGGCTCAGACCAAAAAATAAATAACTTTAAACTACACAGCGAAAATTACACAGGATACATTTACACTGTAGGCACATACATGATCGCAATAAATATTCGAAGTTTGAATATATATTTTCTATAACTTTCGCTCAAAAGCACTAAGAAATTATGTACTCGTAACCCTTATAGCTAAAACAAACTTGTTCTACCTTATGAAACGTAAACTCAAATTGTATACTACATGTTACCTCAAGTCAGTAATGTACGGAGTTTAGCCGACATTCCGAGGTTGCGGCCAAAAGCACGGATTGGAGATAAAAGTATCAAGAAGCGTTACGTGACCCCCGCTTTACTGCTAAACTTATGTGGGTTACGTAGGCGTTGAAAAGTTATCTCTGCGGTACCTTTGTACGTATTTTGTTAAATTATTGCGGATATATAAACAGTAAGTAGGTAATAGAGGTAAGTATGCTAGCTGTTTCCGAAATTCCTCTTGAGCCTTGAAGGAGCTACAGATCTCGTTAAATAGCTTTGGCTCTCTGTTGTGAACATTATATCTCGTGCATGGCAGTGTTTTCTCAGTACATTTCTTCTTCAGAAAGACGACATTTTTACTTATTATAACAGGAATGTCCTTTAAACTTCATAATGTAGTTATTAGCTGCTTAGCCTTTTCTCAACTATGTTGTGGTCGGCTTTCATCCTGACCGAATGCAGCTGACCACCTACTAGTGTTTTACATCGAGTGAACGTGGAACTAGTGTTTTACTTCGAACGACTGTGTCTATTAGACCTCCTCAGCACAGTTACCCGGCCAAACCGATACCCCTTGCTAAAACTGATAAGTAAAGTAAGTAACTTTCATAACATATTTTATCCACACTAGTTTATCAGCTAAGCCGTGGTAACTTGCTAGTATAATAAACTTATTTTAACATTTTACAATATTAAAGTTATTATAGAACGCTGCACGTGGCTTCCTGTCCGTTTAAAGAGGTTTAAAGCCTCCACGAGTGGTGATACTTGAATGTACGCTCATGGCCGGCGCTGCTCTAATATTTTCCTGACAGGAACATTTTACGGTACTTTAGTAAGGCATTTTAGTTGGTACGGATAGCTGCAGTGATTTATAAAAATGTTGTTTATAATGGGTAGTAATAACGTGCTATAGGTTCTTCTGACAAAGCGTTGCTTAACCTTATCAATCAACCCATGCGGCTGTTATTTAGAGTAGCAGAGTCTTAGCCACGAAAATGTTGTCCTATAACTATGGCCATCACTTCCCACTTCTCTTTTACCCGTCCCCTTTTAACAGATTCAGTCGATTTCTACTTGCATAGAAAAAAGTTATTTTTCTGACATTTTAAAGGACTTTATAGACTTTCTAAAACGAGAACATCTCTTTACACAAAGATATATTACGTGCCCTTACCTAAAACTGCCAACCAGTGATACGATTCCAATTGTCAAATCGAAACTCGTTCATCCATAAATTCATTTAATTAATGCTTGTGACTGCAACATCTCAAAGACTCAATCCTTCGGAGAAATTGATAACAGTGCAGCTAGAATTCCTAGCGTTTGCTTATTCACGTGAACCTAACACGGTATTGTGTCAGTACTATTCGGAGGGAATCCAATGTCGTTGCGTATTTTAGATGGTACTGTGAAAGCCTGGACTAAGATTTCCTAGGAAAATGTGTAAAAGTTCGAACATTGATACGGTGATTGTTTATTTTCTCTTATCTATATATCTAGAACTTGGAATTAAACTAAAATGAATATAAGAAAAAGAACATGACATTTACAAAGCATCGCCTGGTTAAACTTTATATAGGTATTCTTACATTTATCCAGTCTTTATTACTTATCCTAATGTTAACCAATATTCGGACTTTTACTGTTATGTAGAGACAAATCACGCTTCGTTATTTTTTGGCACCGTACGAGACACTTAGCATCAGTTTCGGCTTTTGCCTTTTGAGATTGAAAATATCAACATTGTCAAGTAGTGTTTTAAAAGATAACATGAATTTCAGACTGACATAGAGAAGGTAGCTGGGAAACTTACAAAGCTATTGAGGCATCTCAAACACAGAAACAGAGAAAATTACAAGCCTGCGTATGCCGATATATCCCGTCCTATTTAGAATCGCAAGGGTCCTATCAAAGCGGCCTTAAGCTAACTTTAAACTTAAACAAAAGGTCTTCACAGTATAATAACATTAGCATGTTTAGTTTGAACAACTGGAAATGTGAGCTCTTTAAACTAAATGCTGTGCTGTAGACTGTGGCTATTAACACGAATGAGCATCAGGGTAAGGACCTCTATTTGAGGAATTTAATCCGTAAATAGGATTATGAACTGGTACTGAAACTTTCGGGTATAAAGCGCCTTCCTAATGACGTAATGATGGAAACAAGGAAGGGTGCGTTAAGTTGGTAGAACTCCTTAAAAAAGGTTTCTCTTATTTGTTAGGACTTGTTTTGGATTCTGTTCCTGAGTAACGAAGGCTACATTTTATCCGGGTACGAAAAAAGTACAGGAAGAAGAAACCGTGAGAAACAGCTAAGTTTACAGTAAATATGTACTAGGTTCAACCGCACACCTAGATGAAGCCGCCATGATGAAGTCTAGACCTACATAGTTCTAACCGAAGATGACTGGATACGACAAAGTTTTGTCGCATATGGCCGGTTACATCTAGCTGTAGCCGGTTAAACCTAGGTGTAGCCGCACTTCGAGCTTTAGCCGTAACATATTCACAGATTAAATGACAGAAAGATTTGGGAACAAATATAATGATCACCATAAAATGCTTTGATACCTACCCTAAGTTTTGCAACCAGAAATATCTACTGAACACCAGAAAAATAAAGTCTAAAAATGTAATAGTACCAGCTATTTTAGTCACGACTTCACTTTAAATTGTATTCGACCACCAAATTTAGTAAATGATCACCAACTCTTGACGACCAAATTAATGTATTATTTTTGCCTAAATAAGTCACTGTGATTGCCATAAAATGTAGGCTTATTACCAAATAAAGTATTATGATGCCATATTAAGTTATGTGTCCGGCTTTGATTATATATATGTCTAGATGTAGCGTCGAGTGCGCGCAAGCGTGGAAAAAAATGTCGATGTACTGTTCATCGACATGAGCTTTACCGTCAATCAGAACAGATCGGGCCGCTTAACTGTCAAAACGTATTACGCGCGCTAACTAAAATACAAATTACAGAGGTAAAATGACGACATGTGCAATTAAAGTCTGCCGGAATTATAAAGAAAGGCTAAAAAGTGCCAATAACATCACCTATCATCGGCTAAGTGACCCAGAAAATTAATATTTGTTTTTTGTAATTATGTTTACTAAATCACGCCATATTGTATCAGTGTTGCCAGTTTCTGTTTTTCATTTTCCCAACTTCACGTGTTTATGTTATGTATAAAGGATATTTATTGAGCATTGTGAAAAAAAATAATAGGTATAATTTCTATTTTTATTGCTCGGATAGACATTTTCTGATTCTCCAAAATATTATCTACTATTATTTGATTAGTAAATTATGGTCATCAACGTAACATCATTTTTTTTAGAATTCCAAGTAATCCTATTGTTAGGAGTCAGTGGATAGAACGCATTAAAAAAAGCCGCGGAGATGCGATGTGGACACCAACAAAAAATACCGTAGTGTGTTCCGATCACTTCCGCAGCAAGGACATGAGTACTGTCGACAAGATAGGTCGCCGAAGACTTCAAAAGGAGCAGTGCCAAGCAAGGTTCAATTTTCTATAAAGTTATACAAACTTATTTAATTAGTCTATTTTTTTTTCATTATTTATGGGAGAATCGTAGAAGCTGGTATCATTATTTACGTCAACGCGCAGTGTAAAATGACACCTACACGCACAAATGCATAACAATTTTGTCTCTGCTTCTATGTTGGAATTGTATGGTGACACTCCATCTAGACATATATATAATCAAAGGTGTCCGGCTTGCAATTATAAGCTCGATGCTTGCAATGCATGCGTGAGTGTCAGTATGACGAGTGACAGGGGAACATGGAAGAAAATGACATATTGCGCCGACGCCAAGTAAAATTGGGAACAGGGCAGGAGAAAGAAGAAGAAGAATGTGTTTCTCAATACACTCCCTCGAAAAAACACTCTTATCGCACTGTTTAGAGGCATGCAATTGACAATTTTCCACGCTAGTGCAGGAAAAGGGTCCCCATAATGTTATTACATTTATTTTATCAGGCCGAACTTATTTTTTTGGAGTCAGTTTACTTAAACAGGGTAGCAAGATGTAAAAACTTTTTTGATGATCATTTACTACTTTTGGTGATCATTTACTACTTTTGGGATGAAAATGATTTATTTGGTCTCATTTTGCTTAAATAGGATAGCAGAATTTAAAAACTTTGGTTATCATCTTACTTTAAAATGGTGGTTTAATTTTGGTGATCATTTACTATTTTTGGCTTACGCATGATTTATTTTGGAGTAATTTCACTTAAATAGGATAGCAAAGTGTTAAAACTTTGGTGATAGTTTTACATTAAAATGCGAGTTTCATTTTGGTGATCATTTACTATTTTTGTCTGCTGTTTGTTACTATATCTGGTGATCAGTTAAACATAAGCCGAAAGATTTTTGCTGACCCAGATTCATAGTTGTCGAGTGCAGAAAGAAAAAAATAGAAAAAGGATAGGTACAGAATTCCCAATGGAAATTATGGGAAATGTAACATTCTACGCAAAACTCAATAGATCACATTTTAACTGAAAGAAGCTTCGACTTTTTCCTTTACATTTTCTTTCATTATCTGATTGTACAGTTAAGTAATGTTCCTTAGAAAATGTTATGGAAATACATACTATAAGCTTCAAAGCTGCTTAACAGGTCTTTGATCGAAGTCTCAAAATAATATTTGTGCGGGAACAAAATGTGTACATATTTTCCAAGCTTTTTTTCTTTATTCGAAGTGTAACATTTCTTTCAAAAGTTCTACTTTTGCGGGAGTTGTCTGATGTTGTTCATCATCTCCAAGCATGGTTTCAGAGTCTAAACTTTTCCATTAACATTTCTGTGGTTTCAACCGCAAATACAGAAGTTTAGGGGCTACTTTCTTCAGGCTTTACGCTTTATGTCCTAATAGATCTTGAACCATGTAATTTAAAAAGTAAATAGAAAGACCTCACAGGGCTGACCCTCAACTTGAGCATGTTTTTATAAAATAAATTACTTCCACCCCTATCTTTCAATCCAGATTCAATATCGTCAAAATAATCAAAACAAACATTACAAAGACATTAGATTATAAGCGAACCCCTGTCAAGACGTCACCAATTTCGATACTATCCACTCGTTCCCATTTCTTGACAAAGTTATTGCTTGGCTATCTGATCAACGCTAGCTTCTTATTGGAAACTTGTCAAACGTTAGGTGTGACAGCTCGCGGAAGCTCTGATCAGGGCCACGAGACATCTGTCACATATTTCGGGAAGCCTGTACCACTCTAGCTTGAAAATGTGCAAGCATTTTTATAGAATTTCGGACGTGTCCTATCTGTTGACCAAAACGCAACCGCTTTGAGTGGTAGCGCCAACTAACGGCAAAATGAACGCCAATATTTCTTTTCGTAAATGGCAGGCGTAACTGTCATCGGAGATCGTGTAGATTTTTTTATTGGCTAGTATTTTTTTGGAGAGGCTTTTTTGCGGTTGGCAAACTAACCTACAATTTACCTGATGGTGAGCAGACGATATGTACTGACAAACAAAAAACCCTTGTCATAAAACTTTATTCATGAAATTGTAGGTGTGATGGACAGCATTATTACAAAAATATGGTTTGCCGCTAATTCAAACAACATCTATCATGAAGCCTCTCAGGATGATGGAATATAGCCCACGTTTAATGTCTTTGTAAGCCACCATCTTATAAAATGAATCTAGATGCTAAGTCTTTTGATAACATTATTCCCTCAACACAGTTTAAGCTACAAAGGCCTCTTTCAGACAATTTAAGATGTCTTAGTCTGGTAGCCTTTGGAATACAGTGTTTTCAATCTAAACCAGGCCAGTGTTCTTATTTTGGAGATTAAACAGATTAATTGAAACTTGAAGACAATGAGGTCAAGAGACTTTGTTCCTCTTGCTTCTTCTTATAACAGTACTAATAGGTACAATACAGTACCTTATATTAAATCTTATGCTTTTGTTTCTTAGCATAGATATTGGACAGGAGTGGAATCAGTAACGTTTCTTACCAAAGTTGTTACCCAAAACCACAGAGAAAGTGTTTCCTATGATAACTCCTCTTCCTCTTTTCATTTAATATGACCAAAGATTTAATGGAAGAAAACGACTCACAAGGCGCTTACTTTCAAAAGTTACGAAGTTCTGGTGTCAAAGTTACTTTGCTCTCAAATTCTTGCAAACATGCCATGAGAAATGTACTGCAAATTATTGGCTGTACGTTCGAAGACGGTTGAGATAAAAGTATTTAATTTTAACTTTTGCCAATGGAAATCGATAACCATGTTCGACGAACAGTCGTTCTTTTGAATAATAAGCATTAAGATTGTATGTAGGTACATGGAGATGATACTTGGAAGATGACGTTAGACAGAGGAATATCATACCGAAAAGAAAAACATGCTACGCCGACAGCAAGTAAAAATACACATTAAGTGTAAAGTAAATCTTCTGTCATCAAGTAATTCTTCTTTATATCGTTAACCAGGTGCACCATTTTCTAGACCAGAGGTTTTTTTTAGGTTTCTATTAATTCATTCAATCTTCCACTAACAAAATGAAGTGTTCATCTTGAAAAAACAAATAGTTAATCCCATTTTGAAGGAAAATAGACCAATATTTATTATCCTACAGATAGGAATGGGGCCAATCTAAGGTTTCCGGGTTTAGGCGATAAAGCTGGATTTCAACTTTGGGAAATACATTGAAGGGGCTTAATTAGAGGTCATGGGGTTATCGAATAGATAGTCGAGCGGAATCGATTGCTACTCGCAGGGGCATTCAGTCCTTATCTATCGATAAAGTTGATATTGCCGTCATTTGGGTGTTTCATTTAAATTCATATTGTTTGTTTGGATTGGAGTTGTATAATGATTCAAGAGTGTTGGTTGAGTTTGACTATCCAATATAATGGGAAGGTTCGATTGAACTGTATTCGTCTTTGTTTTTTGAGGCTACATTTGTTGTGTCATACCAGACCAGGCCATTAATCAAAATCGACCTTTCAAATCCTAATATAGGTACTCCACATTTCGAAATCATAAGTTATTCAAATGCAAAGATTTCATGGTAGGTATATGAATTTATAAAATCGTAAATCTTTCGCCCTACAACACACAAACTTTAGATCCGTGGATATGTCACATAAAGCCCATGCTTTATGAGGTTCTCTGGTGCTCTGGTTTTTATGGTCAGGAATATGTTCATACTGATTCAGGGTAACTACATGATAGATATGATTTTTGTTAATTTATAGGTATTTACGACCGGCATTACCTCAGTCATAAAGCAATTTTGATTTAAAAACTCATTCAAACCGGTCCCAGTTGAACAAACGCTAAGCAAATTTTCAGCTGGCACACATAAAATGGTTGATATTTCGCCGAGACTAACTGAAATCGCATCAAGCATTCCGTTGTCCATATCGCGTGACAAAAAACAACAGCTCGGCTAAAACAACACGACCGATGTATTAAAACGAAGTACGAGGTGGCCAAACAACATGAAATTTGAATAATCCCGCCCGGCTGTCCCGCTTTGGCTCGCCAGAGTAACGCTAATATAACCACGTATTACATTTCTGTGACGTCATATTTAGCATATTTCGGGCTAAATACTGCCGTATAACAAGAACGAATACACGTTTTTGTTGCTTTGGCTATGGAATTTCTGTAATCATTAACTGTAATTCTACCTGTATGCTTTCCAAAGTTTCATGTCTTTCGGTCCCAAAGTTTTATCCAAAGGCATGAAAACATGAAGCCCACAAGCCCTATTAATATATGCTTTATTTTTTTATTTTTTTTTTTTGGTTATACTTTTTTTATTTGATATATGAATTCCCCTTAATATGTAGTGGTACAATTGTAATTTTATTTATTTATTCATATATACAAATAACTTTTTACAATAACTTAATAATAAATATATATACAACATATAACTAACTTATTACCTAATATATACACTTACTATAAATAAAAATATTTAAAAAATTGCATCAAAAAACTCCTCATCGCTGCCCACCGGGAGTGTACCCAAGAGGCTGGCAGCATTGCCACGTTGTATGGCAATGCTTACTTTTTGGCCAAAATAAAAACCAGCCCTTGGGTCACCTGAAGTGTCAGCAAGTCGCTTAGCGATATCCTTATATAGGAGATGAGCACTTGGACCCCACGGCCCGAGGGTTTCAACCCCAAACGGCTCAAAGGTATAGTTACCCACCAGGGTACTATATTTGCGCCGTTTGAGGTCCTCTGCAGCCGCAGCAGCGGAACCAGCACATCGCGCCGAGCTAGGAAGGTGAGATGGTGCAAGAGTATCGACACAGGTCGCGTCCCATACTAAAGACCTACCCATCTTCCACGGGAACAACGACATACCGTCTGGTCTCTTGCCATCGTCGCGTACCAGACCACTGGGTTCTAATATGGCTGGAACGCCGACGGCAACAAGAGCGCGACGGATTATGTCATTGATATTCGCATGCCGTGCAAAACGGCCGGCGCTGCGGCTACATGACAGGCCGTGGTGTCCAAGGCTGCTGACAGCTTCACCACATGGGCAGCGGTGAGGAGAGCAGCACGGAGCACCCAAACTAAATATTAAATATTAATACTAAATGCTTTATTAAATAATAATATTTAGGAAGAAATTCGATTAGAAGAGGCAAAACCTACGAATTACCTACCAGGAACTCAGGCGTTAAGAGACAATACACTAGTTTCGACGTGACAACGTGCTCTGGATGCAGACAATTTGAATAGTGCACCATCCGTTCTGATGAAACCGTAATATATTCTACACAGGTACAAAGATTCGGGCTAACACAATTTCGGGATCGAGTTGTTTTGAATATCGATTTTGTGTTTGTTCTTGGAGAGGCACAAACGCTTGTCCTGTAGACTTCTAAGGGAGAATTTCTTTTCCAAAACAAGGGACATATTAATTCAAGTATCTTGCTTATTTTACATAAATTGCGTAGTCCAAGTTCTAGTAAGGACAAGAGATCTATATGACCCCTTTATAGCATTCCTGTCAGCAAGGCAGCTACATTACATCTATATGAGTTCCTAGAAATAGAAATACACTGAAAGCCACGTACACCTGTATCAAACATTCCTGCAAAACTTTCTATTTATTAATAAAGTTTGAAACGAACTGTATTGCAGAGTATTTCCTTAAGTCTCATTCTGTATTAGTTTTGTATAGAAAAACATCTATAGATATTCTGTTAGTATTCCTCAGACACATTCCGTAAGCCACGGGAGGTCTCATATGTAATCTAAGTAATATACATCTAGACTATGTAACATAAATCTACATTTTGTGTGTAGGTTTAATTCTATTTCTTTGCTATTCTTTGATTTAGGATTGATGAGTTATTTTCACGTTGTATTTTTCTTGATAGCCTTGAATTTGGATTAAGCCCGGTTGAAGGAAATAACCCGTCTTTGGATATGAGTTCAAAATATGGCAGGGAAGACAAGTGCAGAGACACACGTATAACAAAACTGTTTAAGTATGATAAACTAGAAAAGTACTGCACGGATTTTCATGAGGTTTTCACCAATTGACAGAGGGGCACACGGGGGAAACTGTTAGTATAACATACACGAAACAAACGGACCATATGGAGCAATTTGATAGAGTGGTAAACAAAGGAAGATTATAGATACTGAAATAATTTTGGGAAGTTAACTCAAGTAAATGAAGATCATAATGAAATCGTGTCGAGAAATAAATTCAAGGTTTAGAAATAATAGCAGTGAAGCTCTGAATAGAAAATAATACTGTTCAAGTAGGTCTCGTTATTAGGCAATTAGGTATGTGAAGGCAAAGTTGACAGGCTGTCGACTATTTATCGATCCGAGCCTAGCATAATGGTAGCTGCAAACAACTCTTCTATAAATACACATATGCCTACTCTTTTATTCTTAGGAAAACAACAATTGAAATAATTCGATTCAAATCGATAAATAATAATGGTCGCCATTTTCTGGTAGAAAGAACAAAGATGGCTTTAAGTCTGACTGACCTGACTCCCTCAGGTTACCGCTGCTGTCAACTGGAGTGGTCAGCTGATTATTATCATCGGCCTAGCTTTTTCCTAATTATGTTAGAGTTGGCTTCCAGTTTAACCGAATGCAGCTGAGTACCAGTGTTTTACCAGGAGCGACTGCTTCTTATCTGCCACGGAAGTGGTCATTTTATAATATCCTCTCTCAAAATAACACTATTTTTGTATAACCATTTAGGTATTATTAAGTGATCAATATTATATTCTAAGCCAGCTAATTAGGTATTAGGTATACAGGCATGACATAATCCTTTTGATGCCCTTCAGTCACCTTTTAATTATCTCACGCTCACTGGCGACAAGCCTATATTCTGCCAAAACTGTAATATAATTAGACCTAGGATTAAAATCCCAGGGCCAAGCCTTGGGTGTTATTTTTTTGAATATTTTTCAACGCCGATATAATTTCCTATCAAAACTAAAAAAAATATAAGTGTGAAATATATTTAGGATTTTGAAGAAAAAGTAAGACAAAAGGGCAATAAGTACATTATTGCTACATGCACAGAATAAACATATGAAGAGAGAAAAAAGTAAGATAGTTTTAACGAAATTAAATAAAAAATGTATGACAAAGAGTTTATCACTCAGCGTAATGATTTAATAAACTATACAAAGCAACTCTAACTGAACTACATTATGTATTAGTGCTTATCTTGTGACATTAAGTAGATGAAAGCAACACCCTAGAACAAACAGCCAGCATTACACCTCCTCTGTACAACCAGCCAACTAAAAGATAACATCTAGGCACCCCTTTGACTACAGCGGGCGTCTAATCACAAACAACAGATCAATTTAATAAATCTAAGTATTAAGCAAGCAAGCCATGAAGAGAATTTCCAAAAACTAAAAACAATGATTGTAAAAAATATAAATCCCTTCTTAAGATTTAATGAAATGAAAACAGCATAAAAACATATTGACACATACAAAAAAAAGTGTAACAACGGGGTGAACGTTACAGTTCAGAACACGACCATACAAACTGATGCCTGTATCCTGGTAATCCTTTTAGATAAGACAGATGAAAGCAACACACTAGAACAAACAGCCAGCATTACACCACCTCAGTACAACCAGCCAACTAAAAGATACCATCTAGGCACCCCTTTGACTACAGCGGGCGTCTAATCACAAACAACAGATCAATTTAATAAACCTAAGTACTAAGTACAAACCATGGAAAGGATTTTCAGGAACCAAAAAAAAATGATTGTAAAATTATACAAATGTATATCCCTTCTTAATGAAGCATAAAATGAATACAGCATAAAATACCTTTAATGACACAGACAAAAATACATAAAAAATATAAATAGTGTAACAATGGGGTAACCACGTTATGATTCTAAACAGGAAAGATACAAACTGATACCTGTATCCTGTGACATAAAACAGGTGAAAGCAATTCCCACAAGTCACAAACAAACAGGCAGCATTCTTGCTCTTCTGTAACTCCAGCCAACTAAAAGATACCATCTAGGCACCCCTTTGACTACAGCGGGCGTCTAATCACAAACAACAGATCAATTTAATAAACCTAAGTACTAAAGCACATACCATGGAGCAATCTAATCAGATCATCCCCGTCACCTACGTCGCGCTTATCGCGATGCAAATCAACCAATCGGGTACAACTAGTTAATCCATTTAGGATTGCCAATATCGAGTGCTATTAATGTTGGGATTAATTAAAATGGAAAATAATGTTATGAATGTTAGGTTATTATTAAGTTTAGGAGCACACTGCAAACTTTTATTCGGTCGATAGTTTGTTTGGGCTCATAAAACAATAGGTACAAGGATTGGTAGAACGCACGTTACAAAGATCAGGCATTCAGCCGGTATCCTACCGACTGAAAACCTCAATTGGAATCAAAATTGCCAACCATCGGGTCAACTGTCGACCGACTGTTTAATCTGCAGGATACGGGTTCTTTTATATGACCGAGGTTCGAGGTTGTTGCGATAAATAGATTGAGATAAAAAAAAAAGATTATGAGGAAGACATAAACTATACAACCTCATCATCACGTATGGTACTTGACCTATAAGAATATGCCTGATCTAGGTAGGTCATGTACATACATTCCTATGGTTATGGCATCTCCGCTCATCTTTCCTTCCTCCGTGATTCGATCCAATGAGAACGATAATTACCAATATCACGTACTGTGTCATTTTGATATTAATCAAAATACATTCCAATATGTCTTCGTTAACAAAGTAATGAAAATGCACTTTATTTTCGATATGATATTTGCAATGTAATAATTCGTTTTGGATTTAATTAAAATAACCATTAGCTCGTATCGAAATAAAATTATATGTATGTAACTATAATAATGTTTACATTTTAGTTCATTAATACGCATTAAATAAACATCAATTTTATTATCGTTATTTGAAATTCGTTCGTAATTGTAGAATGTGTAGAATAACCGCACACTGCAAACTTTTAGTCGGCCCAAAAATTGTTTGGGCTCATAAATCACTATGAAGATGATTGGTAGTACACACATAACCAAGATTACGCACTTAGCTGGTAACAGACTTTCCTTGAATGATACCTTACCTAATTGGAAGCGTATTCAATGTTTTTCTTCTACAAATTAATAGACCAGAATACTTTAATAGACCTTATAAGAATAAGAAAAAATCTAACTACATATTAATGTTGATTTTTCAGTGACCCAATGTCCATCACGGCTCACCCTATAATGTGATTCAGTATGTCGGACCAACCGCACCGACTACTCCCGCGGGCCTCGTTACGGTAAGTCTTGGCTCTAGTTAAGGATCATGGTACAAATGTTTGTGATCCCGCACAAGTTGCAAGTGTGTAAGGAACAAATTGCTTACATATTTATTATACGATGGTGTATTTTTGGTCTTAATTGTTTTATAGTTACCTATAGAGGCTACTAGCATCACAGGGGCAACTGTTTGTGATTTTTTTAATTTCTGCTTGTGATATGAGTTTCAAGAGAACCAGGGTGTATTAAGATTTCTATTTGGATTATTGATTTTAAATTTGCTGAAGCTCCTATTTACTTAGTAGTTTTATACGTTTTAATTATTTGACAGAGTTTTATTTTTAGACCTTTATCATACCAGAGTATGATCTAAAACCCAATTGGAAAATACAATTTACTCCATTACTGTCTATGAATCTTTTACAACTCTAATGCTATCAAGGCCAAGTAAATACAATTAAGTACATATACAAAATGGGAATAGAAAAACAGACACAAAGCGTGCTACAGTGATTAAATCTGCCTGTAAACAAGAGACATACAAAATTGGGTCAAATTTCAAGTCGAGAGTAAGTCACTTTAGTCTGACGACGATGCTCCTTAAGCCTTCGTCACATTCACTAAGCGGGTGAATATTTTGCTTTGCTGAAATCAGTCTTATTTAAATAACTTCTAAGGCGTTGGAATTTTTAGTAAAATCGTGATTAAGCATCAATTATACCTTCAATTTAGCTTAGCATTATGATACTTGTAAATGTGATAGTTCTCACCAACTGCATTTGGCCCTTCTTTTTTTGCATCTTTCATATTGCATTGTTGTTCAAAGATCTTTTATAATATTCCTGCTTCAAGCACGAATATTTCTGTATCGTATTCCATCGTCCAGTTGGTTCCTATAAATAGGTAAATGCCGTTTTTCACAAAAGTCCATTCAGTACATTCTTTACAACGTTAGTATCTTGTTTCTCAATTCCTTTGTGAGCTATCCTCAGATATTAGTAAGTCTATCTTTATACGATCTTCATTGTATGATCGAAGATGTCGAATTTCCATTTATTCACCAATACGTATATTGGAAGTATATTCTGTATATTTATAGCTACGTATCATATCACATTGAAACGCACGAATGCTCGATATCAAAGCGTGGGGATGATTGCTCGCAACTCGCGGCGGAATTATGTGTATTTCCGAGTTTGGAGCTCAAGTTATACGTACAGAGAAAACTCCGAAGGAACGTCATGAATATATAGAGGCAGTTGACGAGACGCTAATCTAAATAAACCGTCCTCAAGATTGCTACAGAGAAAATATTTTGGGGTTATTCGCGAACCGTCTGCGTGAATTTCTTGACTCCATTTCGAGTTTGTGATGGGGTAATGTGCTTATTATGTGGACCATTCATTATTTTTTTGCCAAATTGTTTTATTAGCACCTTGTTTGCTGTTGGTGTTTTATATGGTGGGATGTTTTTTTCTGTCCCATTTTGTTAGCGTTGCTAAAAATTAAAGACTTGATATTGATTGAATTAATCAGCAACTCCTACTAACCAACATCAATATGTTTTCCTTATAATTATGGGAAGCAATGTGTTGATATGATTTTTTTTATATCTTTATATATTTTTAATTTGGGGGTTTTGTCCAATATGATGCCAACCTGTAAATATGATGAAATCCATATTTTTATCGTACCATTAAACCGAATTGAATAATAACGAAAAAAACGTGTTTTCAAACGATAAAATATTTATTTTCCAATTCAACACTGAATATTTTGTGAGGTGGACTCCTACATGTATTTTAATTGTATAGCAAATAAAAATAAAATTCACCCGACACAACAAAAATATCAACTACATCAATATACTTCGCTTTACGTTCTACAGAAATAAAAGGATTATTGAAAAAAATACAAATTGAATTGAAAATACTCATATGGGCCAGTGGTTCCAAAAACAAGTTATAAAAATTCAATTTAAACGTAAAATCTAGTTGTTATCAATCAACAATGACCTGATAGTTGGCAAAAGATATATTTTTTAAGGCAATCGTGAATTCAATCAAAGTTTTCAGTCGGCCAAATACCTCATCAATGTAATTGTACGGTAAATGATAGTTCACCGTCATACTGATTTATGATTCCAAACAAATCATCGGCCGACAAAAAAAATGCAGTGTACTCTCTACTTATTACCAATCAACTATTATACGATACCGAAGAGTATGAAAGACTGAAGACACCATCTTTCCAGCCACAACGAGGCCAAAACAAAATTTCCTGAACCCCCATACATCAAACGGTACTGGTAATTTCATCATTGTTATAAGAACAAGAGTCAATTACCCATCTTTGTCTTGTTAAATGAAATTGGACATTGTTTTCCGAAAATAGGAATTAAGACTGTCGTCGTATTTTGGAAATCTCGTTACAACTTATTGAATGGGCCCCTTAATGCAATTTAGAAATATTTATTTGTAGGGAGTTCTGGAAACGAAGTTTTTTGATAGACTATTGACAGTTTAGCGATGTTATAGAGTGAATCCCGCTGAATAAAAATATTACATGTAAAAATAACGCTTCTAAAAATTATACCGTCTTTTGTATGTCAGAACTACATATTATCTACACCTAAAAACAAGTATAGTCAACATCAAAATTTACAAGTATCACACAGCAAAACTTAAAAACGCTCTCTCAAATGCAGACGTTCACAACACTTGGTATATTCATCAGTTTTTACGGCCACATAAGAAAAGCCGTAATACTGTTGTCATGATAAATTAGAGCGCCACACGACTGTAATTCCACCTCCATAAGCGATACCAGGTGTGAGAAGAAATTTAGATTATATTATCCTTAACGTTGAGCATCTCTGGTAGAACGTGTGTCCGTATTATGAATCAATCTTCGTACCTATGTGTACGTAATAATTTAGCAATTTCTTTGTTCATGTAATATGTGCTTTGACATTCATATTCATTTTATGGGTTAAGGTCAGTGAATAGCAGTTGTTTTATTGATATTTAATACGATTAATATAGAAAATCTAGAATATATAGGTAGGTATTAGAAGCTTCTGGAACATTTGCAAACTGTTTCTACATTAAAACAAAACAAAAAAAACCTGTCCAAAACAATAGATTAAATCAAGAGAAAGTTTCAAAGTTGGCTATCGGTTTTATACAAAACATTAGGTAATACAAAACCTTTTAGAACTTTATAATGCGGGATTTCAGCCTACAGCTTAGGTTTCTATGTTTACTAATTTTATAAAACTGAAGAATTTGTTCGAACGTAATCACAGAAAGCACTATTCCGTATTAAAAAATATATCAGTCCTTCCTTCCTCTCGAATGAGCTGCAGGTTTAATCACGTAACAGGCCCTAGTGTCAGACTTTTCTCAAATCCTCCTGACGTGGTCGCAACAGCCTCTGACGTGGTCGCAACAGCGACTGCTACTGAGTTACTGAACAAGTAACAGTATTGATTATGATCCCTATCCGATTATTGGCCATGGCGGCTGTTCTCAAAAAAAGAGATTAGCCAGCTGCGGAGGACATAATATACCAAATAGTGCACAAGCATTTGCGCAGACACAGGTGCACTCACTATTCCATCACTCTCATAGCCCGATGGTATGGAGCTTACTTAGGCTAAGGACTGAAGTAGTTCTTATGGGACACGGCCGATCTCTGATAATAGGACTTACACTGACGGACACTGACGACTTACGGACAAAACTTAACATGAATCTAATAATAAGCTTAGGCATATTAATGCAAACATAACACAATAGTCAATTACAACAGAAGCCAATTGAAAACTTTACGAAGACACAATTATAGTGTGCCTTCAATAGGCTATGAATTTTAACAAGCTCCTAACAATTCGTAGATAATAATTCTATAATTAATTGGTAAAATGGTGTTCGATTTAGGCTCAATAATTTCACTATCAGGAATATTTCTGTAGTATTTAATTTATTACGTGCTTCATTAAATTATAATACATAGTTAATTATTATGTCTTACATAATTGCCTATTTATGTCAATGCCTTTCTATAAATCGCAACTTGCTATTAATCACAACCTTACTCTATCATTTCAGAAACTGTTGTAATTCATTTTAATTTTGGAACTAGCTATTCCTCGCAATCTCACCCGTCCCCTGAAGACCCGACTTCTTGGGTCCGGGTACAAAATAGCCTGTGTCCATTCTCAGGGTCTAAACAATCTAAGTATGTACCAAACATTTGAATCAGTTCACTAGTTAGCTCGGAAGATAGACAGAGCTTTCGCATTTATAACACTTGTTCAGAATGTTTCGTCAAAATACCTTAAAGGCATATCCTTCCCTTTCCTGGACAGTCGTGTAACAATCAATTACGTCATCGGAACAGTTGTTTTTTACCCTCAGAAGACAGCGTAGGGTAATTCCGGGTACCGTCAAGGCTGCGCCATTAATATCACTCGGTGCGTCGTTTATATGGATTACGCTGATGTTTTTGGGCCCAATTCCTTTATATGTGACGGCTCTGGGTAAGGTTAAGGTAATCCGTTGATTAAATCGGGGTAAATGCTTTCGTTCGCTTATGAATGGGATTCAGAATCGGACGCGAGTGTCGACATGTTTGTTCGTTTAAAGAGTTAGCGTTGTGATCGTTTTGGGTTTTATGGGATTAGTAATGGAGGATAGGGTAATGTCCTTGTCAGAATTTTGGTGTTTTGAATAATTTTGTTATGTAAATTCTTCAAAAATAGCCCTACGTTAACGCATATTTATGTTTATTACATCACCCCTAAGGTGTCACCAAAAATCCCACTTTGACTGCTAAAAATGACCGTTTGACCGTGCAAATAATTGAAAAAGGTAACGTACATGTAAGATACATGCAAGATACATGTACGTTAACTTTTGGTCAATGGTCAATTTCCTAAAACATTTTCAAAACTAATCCTTCTTCTAACAACTGAACAGAACTTCTCTGCAGTGGCAGTAAGCAAATAGAAAAGGAATAACCAAACTAGTAAAAATGAAGGGCTTTTCAATAAAGTGCTGCAAATAGTGGACCAAAGCAAATGTTGGCTCAGTGATGCCCGAGGCTTAATCAAACTTGAATGTAAACAACCAATAACGACTGAATTGACGCCTCTTCCGATCACACTGAAAATATATGGAGTATGGAATTCAGATGACAACAGCTTTGTAGAGTTGTAGTATATTTTTCTATTACTGACAGCACAGTTTATATATCTATAGTTAGTTACAGCCTTTTTATCGTCCCACTGCTGGGCACAGGCCTCCTCTCACATGGAGAAGAATTGGGCATTAATCACCACGCTTGCTCAATGCGGGTTTATATATCTATACTTCCTAAATATCCCTAATATTAATATTAATAAAAGGGATTTTTGTTTGTTTGCACTCTTACTAAAGGCTCCAAAACTACTGAACCAATTTGAAAGTTTCTTTCACTGTTGCAGAGTAACATAGGTTATATTTTATGCTGGTACGGCATCATTATCCCATGGTACAAAAAAAGGTGAAAATGCAAGTATTTTATATTTATGATGTGAGAAATTAATGAAATAATGTAAAACGTGACAGAAGAGATTGCGTTACAAAAATAGAAATAACATATCATCACCAAACCGACAAAGATAATAGTTGAGGTTATTGGACGAAGTTATCAGACAGAAATAACCATTTAATGCAAAAATATTTTAGTTAATTAATTATTTAACTTACATCAAAACAGGACAGCAAGCAATTAGTCCTTTAGACGCGACATTTAAATGCAAATAGTTTCTTTGAAATTTCACGTAAAATATACAAATTATGCATTTCATTTAACCGTTTTCATAATGTCTATAGTATCTACTTATATTCTGTGTAGAACAACTACAAAATAATAATTATGGAGTTACAGGAAATGTTGCTTGATATGGTATCAACTGTTTTTCGTGGTTTCTCCCGAGGTTTTTCCCGAGGGAACTCCCAACAGAATAAAATATATAGGTAGGTATCACCCGCAAATAGCGTGGATTTTAAAATTTCCATTTGCAAAATAATTTTCAAAATAGTTTCTGTAGATCCAGTGATTTCTACTAAAAAAATCACAAACTTAGCTTATTTATATTATTAATATTTCGTTATTTGTTTTTTTATTTAATTTGTTTAAAACATGGCGAGGCTATGATAACGCAGCAGCGTTTAAGCCTCTACAAATAAATGATTTAAAAAAAAGTATAGCTATTCTCATAGCATAGACGAATACCTACATACAATATTATTTGTTTGCTGTTTGCTTCATAATATTCTTCGAAAACGCGTTAAGCTACAGCCGGAGGGGTACCGTAAGGAAATCCTACCCCCACTACCAGTACTAATCCACCCCTACTGACCACGATAAAATGTCATCAAGCAAATCTATTTCAAGTAAACAAATAACAGATCCCGGTTTCCCCCCATTTTCCTCTATTCCCGCCCCCGGGTACGAACCTACGTCCTACGCAGTCCCGTTTGATTGATTCCACAGGAAAAAGTAATATTATAGGTGTTATTTAGTAACTTTGATGAAGATACTTCCTTTGATATTTACTTTTAATTAAATATAGTCTGTGGGCAGCAATGTCATTAAGAGATTGCTTTATTTTACTGTAAAGGTATTAATAGATGTGAATCAGTCATAGATCTATTTGGCTTTAGATGTTTGATTACTTTGATTAATGATGCAAGTGGCCAAGATTCTTCGAAGACATTATAATCATCGGCAAGGATATTGAGCCCTGACCTTCACCTGCGCAGAAGTAATTTATTGGGTCCCTTTTGTGGTATGATGTGAGGGCTAAAGCGGTGATTGTCCCGCATCGCATCGCGTCATAGCCGTCACTCGGGATTGATTCTTTGCTAGTAAATCACTTCTGCGCAGATGAAGGTCAGCGCTCAAGTTTCGTGCCAATAACTATATGTACATACTTAGGAAAAGATCATCGACATCTGTTTATCCAATGAAGATTGCTGCACATTGCACTTAACTGCGTAATTAGATAAGAATATTCACTTAAATATTCAATTAGCAATTAATTTGAATTAATTATTTTCGACTTAAAACTTCAAAAGACTTTACAAGTTTTTAATAAAATTTGCGTGTTCAGTAAAGTACTTTAATTTTCAGAAAATAAGGTTTCTTTCGCTTTAATATAAATTGGATTAATTCCAGTTAAGTCGGCTATAAACTTTGAACTTTAGAAACTACGCGGCTTAGTGAAGTTTATTTAGGCTTATTATTGCGTCTCTGTAGACGACTATGTTACGATCAGTTAGCGATAACTCGAATTAATTAATAAAAAAATCATTACATGATATGATTTTATGGTATGTTTTTCTATAATAAAAAATCTATAAGGGTGCTTCAGAATATTTTATCGATTCGTACGCACAAACGTGTTCATAATAAATAATGGTATGTGGCAATTTAAAAATCGAACAGCAAAACAATAATATAATTCTACATTCCAAATAGCACAAAAAACGATTTGAATACAAAACAGCTAGCCACAATTCCCAAAACGTTGCAGCTAAACAAACTTCTAAATAAATCTCTCTAAACGTTGCTATTTACGTAAACCCTTAACTTACGTCACCGCAAGCCAAGCATTATTCAAGAAAATGTTTTATTATAATCCGGGTAAAGACCAGAAACATTAGAGCGTTTAAACAACAGGAATCGCAATGAGCAGTACTCGCTAATCGAAATAAAGTTCTGTAACCTAAATTAACACCTGTAATACCATGTCTCTGCAAATATAGATTCTTATTCTTAAAAAGAAAACTGCCAATGTAATGCGGGGGAATCAAGAAAGATAAGTTGCGCAAGAACGCTACAAAATTGACAAATACTGTTTACAAATATGAACTTCACAAACTTCTCGTATAGATGACAGCATGACAGCACATACCTACCTCAATTTGTCAAAATTCTTCAATAGATTTTCAAACTTATCACGATAGTAGAAGATTAGTACCTTAATGTTTGATTGATACAATTTGACAGATTCGGGTAAGTTCCTTACTTTTCGTTTAGCAGAGGGGAAAGCGCCTCCCGTTGGTTAAATGGTCTTACCCGGAACCCGTTTGCGACCTCTTTTAGATCTACAAGGTCAAACGAAAAGCCTTAATTGGAATGTAGGCTTTCGGGAATAATTCTCTTTGATTCGTTTTTTTGCGTGTCGTGCCAAATTTTTTAAAGGAATGACGAATGACCCTTTGAATTATAATTAAGATGGTGGAACAAAAGATTTTGCTATCGCCAGTCAGGAGTCAGCATTTTGAGGTTGAATTTGTAAATGAGGTTAGAAAAAATCATTGAATACCTTTTTGGTTGGTGGCACACCTACTCACAAATGACTATGGTAATAAGGTATTACCTATTATTTAATTACTCTGGTCGGCAAATGTTAGTTAAAAAAACGCATAGAAACAAGCCCCGTTATTTTTTATTATTACGTCAAAATAAAAATTATAGAAAAAATAAAGTTACAGCTTCATAATATTGCTACTTAATCAATGTAATAATACAACATTTTTAAACTCCTAACGTAATTTAATACGGCCATTGTTATTTTTTCTTTTGTTCAGCTCAGCATTGGCGTTTAATTTATTAACGAATAAATGTGTCGTTTTGTTCCTAAAACAATGCCCTAGTGACTTTAAATACAAAGCTAAAATGTTTGGGTTTTATAATAAAACGATTGCTTTTGGTACGCTTAAGTTCACAAAATATGGGCACATTAAACAGGTTTAGTTTTAAGTCCAAAATATGGTAAGTAATTTAATTTAAAAGGTGTACCTATAATATTCAAAGTTTAGACTGTTAACCCTAAAATATTCTTGAAGCGTAACTCACACGATTCTGCGGTGATACCCTACGTTCCTTTTCACGGTAAAGTCTAGATGACATAATCTTAAGAGCTGTTGAACTTTTGATAACTTTCAACGACCTTAGGAAACTTTTCTGTAAGAGCTTAAAAGTGTATGAATTTATTACTCTGAAAGGAATCGTCTCGTGTGAAAGTTTTTGTATGGAGTCTTACCAAGGGATGAGAGCTTTTATTTCTAAGCATTTAAATATTGCCAAGGTTTGAGAATTCCTTTGTATAAAGTGATTTATAAAAAATATAACATTCTTAAATAATACAAAATATTTAATATTAAGAAAGACAGGTGTTTGGCACAAACAAATAAGTCAAGATGAAGAGGATAAAATAAAATCAAATTCAGCTGAACAAAGAAGCTACTACCAACACCATAATCCTTTCGCAACTGAACAGATTTTCTACAGAAATGGAACAAAATAATATCCCAATCCTATTTACTGCGCTCCCCTTCTAAACAAATCAAACTGTAATAAACTTCCTAATCAATTCATCCCATCCTTTACAAATGACGGAACTGAATCAAACTCGAATTATGTAAACTGGACATCATTTGTTTAGTAGATACAACAAACAAAAACAATTCAAGGATCTCATCGAGTAGCAGAACAGATTACGCACCATTGATCATATATTTTGAAAACAATAGTTCTAAATGGTTGTGTCGGTGTAAACAGAATTGTAGTTGTTGATAGATGAACATTATGACTTCACAGAGTAGGTAGTATACAAATATTTGCTACAGTTATTTATTTGTGTTTGCATGTATCGAAAATCTATATCCCCTAATTGCTTAGGTTTTAAGAAATCATGCATGCAATCATCATGCACGTCACTGTCAAAGGATATTGTCCCCAAGATTGGCTACACAGCAACCAAAGAGGTTGACAGTATTTTAAAGGAGAATTTTATTTATAGAAGAAGTTGACATTTTTACTGCTGTAATCAACAATAAATTGCTTCACAAACATTTTAACATAGCAGTTAAAATCATTACTTAACCAACTCGTTTGTGCCGTTCATGAATATGTAAGGAGTGAATTCATATCATAATTCATGTCATTCATGAGGATTCACGGTGAATTACACTTCAACGGACCATGTATTATATGCCTCGCTAAAACATCCCCTGGGTGCCTCCGTTACATCCCCAGATCTGACGTATTATCTCACATTTCATATTCCCGCTGAAGGTCCCTAGACTAAGGTCTATATTGTTAGTGCTACGTAGATTGATCTGTCTGAAATATGACCTTATGTGTTGTTTGTTGAAGTTGAGAAATGGGCTTTTGAAAAAATAAAATAAATTGATCAAGTTAGCGTAGACTGATTAAATAGATGTTGACGTTGATAAAATTTTCATCTAAAACAATAACTATAGAATCTGTGACATATGTATAATGAATACAAAAGTTAATTATGCTACAGCTGAATGTAATCTGTGAAATGCTGCTATTAAATTTTAAGCCGAGGGTATCAAAAATGTTGCACTAATGACTAAATAATGTCCATATACATAGTTCCTTTTATCTCTCTCCCAAAATTCTGCACAATATTTTCGCTGCGCTCACATTAAATATTGTAGTGTTCATTATACTCATTTGGCGAATTTCTCTCGTGGGATAGATTAAAAACTCAAGCGTTAACAATGGCCGACTTCACATATAGCTACACGTAATGGCCTTTATAGAAGAGTGTTAAGCGTTTATGAGCTTTACGAATAAATCATCGATGGTACCTATGAATGATTTTATGTCATATGCATTAGTATAAATGCAAGTGGTACTTCACAATACTGTAGGTACTGATATATTTTGCTTGAATTTTGGAATACATATTTTCAAAATTGCGTCTCATAGAAAATCTTTTGTCAGACAGTACAAAAAATAGCTCCCATTATAAAACAAAATTGAATGAATATCAACAAAATTGAAAAGGACTTCATTGAAGCTCAAACGGAATAAAAGATTGTAATAGACAGTTTGCTAAACGAAAAGAAAATCTAGAAACATTTCTTTGAATTTCGTCCAAAAATACTTGAATACAACAACAATCAGAGTAGTAGTAACCTTTTTCGGACTTTTACGAGTAACGATAAAAGATACGGCACTTTTTCACAAGGAGGCAACAGATGCGTGAAGCAATCCAATATACCATCCATATTATTGCAAAATCTTGATGTTACTTTCGTTTTTCTGAGTAATAGTTTTTGTATGTACTATAATTTCTAAGTAGAAGCCATTTTGAAAAGGAGAGACAGGGTATTAAAAGGTGTAGAAAATGAGCATGATAGATCTTTGAAAGGTTTAAAATATAACCGTATACCGTGATTTTTAGGAGTTGAAAAACTCACTTTGATGGCGTATGTATGTACAGCTTGGAAACGAGTACCACGAAGCTATACGAAAAACAATACCATAAACAAAATTTTAGTTCAAAAGGACCAAAAATAAATTGAGAAATCGCAAACATTATCAAAAATAAAGCCTCAAAACCTAAAGAAAATTATATCAGGGAAAGCAAGGCAAGAAATTACGTAAGTGTTACTCAAAGTAAGAGTGACGTCAGACTGACATTGATCGCTACTGCTAATAAAAGGAGTACGAGTATGCAAGAATGATAAATGGACGGAGACAAAGATGTGTGTGAAGGACAGCGTGGAATAAATGGAAATAAAAGCAACTTGATGCTCTAGTAATCATAATTTATCACCTCCGTTTTGCTTGAGAGTTTTCCTTGAGTGGGAAAAGCTTTGAGATGATGTCAGACTATTTGATTCAGTTAGGGGATGTTTGAGAATAATGAGGACATTGATATTGTGTCATGTTTCCTTAATAAAATATACAGGAGTGCTTTATTTGCCTTCATCAATGAGGGATGTATTAAGGGTTTTTAATGGACTTGTTAATGCTTAAAAAGAAGAGATAATTAATTTACTCGTAATAATTTTTAATTTTGAATGCTATTTCATATTTTAAAATACACATATCTCGTCCAAAACACCTCTCCAAATTCACATTACAGTTCACCGAACTTACGAAGCCTTTTGATATCACCACACAAAAATACTATTTTTTTGTGTAGCCATCGCTCAAACTCCGCTTGTTAAAACGTCAAGCGTACAGTTAAAACAAGTTCACTTTGTGTCCGGCCATATAAAATCTGATCCACGCACAGGTAATGAAAATACTTTTGCTACAAAATCTGACCTAAATTATTACTACAGTATAAATGACAGAGGACAGGGATACCTCAAGGGAATATATTGGGACCTACATCATTTGAATGTGCTGATATTTTATAAAAGGCTTTTATTATCAAGTCACATGAGTAATATGTTTTTCTGAAACATTGGTTAAATAGAAATAACTGTCCTTTAAGCCTATGAAACAAAGGATTACAATAATATAATCCAGTAGTGAATTTATTCAATCCTCTAATGACCATTCTATTTTCGCAACCGCTGCTAAAATTCCCTTCGATGCCTTTAATGTGTACTGAGCAGTATTTAAAGCTACTTACAGGTTTTAATTTTTTTAATAACTTAGGTAATGTAATACTTTAAAAGACCAGTTACATTAACCAGAGACTAATTTAATTTGCTATCACCTCCTTGCAATCATCCAATACAATGGTTAATCTTTTTTATAAGCGAAGCTACAAACATCTTATGTAATCTATGGTATACCTACCTACATATACGTAAGTCTTGTCTGATCTTAATTCATTTCATGTCACCTCGCGGTTATTCAGCTCACCACAAAGCGGTCACCTTGTTAGTCTGAAAGAGATAAACTTTCCCACCCTTGGATTTACCTTAGATATAAATCTTCCAACAATATTATGACCCATTTTCATAATAATTGCGTGATTATGAAAACTAGCTCTTATGCACATAAAGAAAACAGGCTTGAGTACTTCAAGATAATATAGCTTTTATTTAAGCAAACTCGAAGTACTTTTCTTTGTGAAAGTTGATATTCGTGTCTTTAGTATTTATAAAGGGCAAAGTTAATGTAATAAATTATTTAGTTTCAAAGACATTCTATACGTCTAAATGTCAATCATAAAGTTATAAGGGCAAAACTATATCTTTCACTGAAAATAGAACAAAAGTTCTAAATACACAGAGGCGTAATAGCTATGTATGTAGCTATTTATAGTACGCTTAATTTCAGAATCCTCTCATGATCAATTATTTTGGTACACAAAATCCAAATCTCAAGTTACATCCCCCTGTATTTGACCTCGGAGCTATATGAATGAACTTATTTGAATTGACAAAGTAATGGCCGTCCAAGGTTGCAGGTTGTACCAAGGTGGTACAAAGTTCGAAGACCCAGACAACCTGAGTTCTACAACCTTGCATTTACGAGTCTTTATTTTCTGAAGGACAAAAACCGCACCCTCTAAAAAGGATATTAAGGGTTCGATTTTATTTGTGTCTCGTATTACTTTCTTTGGAATAGACTGAGATAAGCTGTGTGAACAGTTTTATTCTTTCTGCTTCTGATAGAATTGTGAAAATATCGACTCGTATGCGTATCATTCATATAAATAATGTATTCTTTTTCAACGTAATTCAGTATCAATTTGTAGGTACTTATGTATCCTCTTTCCTATGATAAATACGTTAGTCAGAGGTTATAATTATCATTGGTGTACGTTACGTACTTACAATGATTATTTATTGATTATGTTTGATTAAATTATGTTTAAATGTATTGATTATCTCAAGATAAGCCAAACTTCGGACAGGTCCTGAAAATTTTCAAGACAATTTCAGTAAGAATATTTTCGATGCATATGTTCAAATGTATCATCATATAAATGTATAAGTACCTAGTTGCTGGCTGGCAAATATACCTATATGAATAAATGAAGAAATACCTGATAGAGTATGTACAACTCTATATAATTACATAAATAAAGTTGAACGTAGTGCGAACATATGGCTGAAAAATAGTAAGTAGGTACCAGGTTAATAGAGGTTACTGAAAGAAACAAGAAAAAGCCATAGGTATTCTACATTCATGGACAAATATCATGACTTCTTTATTCTTTTTATTGCTGGATTGCAAGACCTTTTAAATCTAAATTATCAATTCTCCTCTAATAATTATGTTACCTTCAGGTACTTATATTACATGATTTACTATAGCTGGTTGTCTCCCAAATACAAGAGTTTCACGTACCATATTGTTTAACACCCCTTACATTTTCTATCTTACACAGTCGATTTTACAGATAAAATCGACTGTGTGAAAGAAAGAAGAAATATTTAAGGCCAGAGCCTTAAATATTTGTCAAAAAATATTTGAACTACATATTTGAAAGAACATATTATTAATTCTGGCAACGGTTACACAATGAGAATGTACCCGTATTAAGTAGAAGTAAATCAGTACCTACCTGTCAGGCACTGAAAGTACCTACTTAGGCTTAATCGATTTCAACCAACTCGACCAACAAAAAGACGACCAAAATAGAGACTATTGTAATATAATGAAAGTACGCTTCAACAAAAAGGCCCAAAATATAAATTACATAAAAAGGAAACTTACCTTTTGAAATTCTCATTTTGAAGACGCTGGCTCACTCCTCACTCAAGCGGTCACAAGGGTTCCATTATTACGAACTTTATCATAAATTCTACGATAATTGTTATCTTGAAATATATTTTTATACTACGAACATTTCTAAATCGTTTTTAACTTCACTCATCATGACTAAACTACTCGAAGCCTAATTAAAGAGAAGACTGTTTAATTTCATAATTACACCCCAAAGAAGTATTCACTCGGTGTTGCTAATTAGCAAAGAACCCGCTTTTGCGGTAAATGTCAAGAGAGAGTGCAACTGAAAACAAGGTTGGGGTTCTAGCGCGGGAAAACGTGTCAAGGTTATACTGGCACTTGAATGAGAACGCGGCGGACACTGCAATCAAACCACCACGCGATCACGTAACCGACCTACACGTACGACCACTATTTCTAACTATTTGTATTCAAATACGACAAAAATATAAGCGCAATCAGTCATTTTTAAAATCCAAACACACTTAAACTTAACCTAAACACAGGGCACTACGTTAGTTCCGACGTCGCCAGCCGCGAATGCATCGGAACGTTAAGTTTCAAACCGCGCTGCACCACTTTCAAACTATGGCATTTTATTCTTTTTTCAAATTCCCGTCCGTGAGATGAGAACACGCGCGATGCAACATCCCTCCGTCGAGCACCGAATGGACTGGGCTCTTCGCCGGCAGAGGCCGCTGCCCGCGAAATTGGCGCAATTTCGACGCATGCGCGGTGCATTTGCGAACCGGCGGGACCCGATGCGACCCGACGCCCCTCGCTTGATAGAAAAATCGAGGACGTAATGTGACGTCAAGCAGTCGTATACAATATGGGTTAATCGGACGTAACAAAAACAACTTTTAGACCTCATGCTTATTCCGCGTCCTTGCATCGACTACCTTGCGTTACGTCACCGTGCTAAGACCATGAATTACTTTTAATGGTTCCATTCTTTTACCCTTATCATTCTCTTCGCTTGCGGCCATTATTCTTAGAGGGAAAAAAATACAAATCTCTTTTCTTAATCCCGACGGATGTAGAGGGAGATTATTTTGAATATTCGACCGCCTTTGCGTGCCTTCCCGGCCTACAAAACTATATTTCGTTTCATATCGTATTCGCCCGGGGATAGTTGGCAGATAGGCAAAAGAGGTGCTTCCGTAACTTATCAAGATTCAGATTATGGGGCGGGAACTATTGCAATTTATATGTAATCTTGTATTTTTGGCGACCTGATTGATTTTGGTTTTTGATTGTTTCGAAAAAATGTTTTATCTACACTTTCGGCAAAGACATTATCAACTTCAGTAGATCTGCTACACTAATTATTAACTATTAAGATTTCAACTATACCACGGGCTTCTCCCTAATACGTAGATTCTTCAGACACGCAGACAAGATTTTCTTCACTCCATCAGCAAAAAATAACAACTATGTATACTTGTACCTTCTCGTGATTGCGGTAAATAAATAATAGAAAACTCTAGAGAACCTGTAGTTAATCTACATGAAAATAACAGCCTACGAACCTAAGTAAATTTTAAGCAACTAATTTTCCTCTTAGCCTAAGGGCCCGCTAAAACTCCAAATAATTTCAGTCGATTTATATAACGCTTTCTTTAATCACTTAAAAAGGTCAAAGGACCATGAGTCAAATTGGGCTCATTGTCCAACAGAGTTATAGCATATGCCGTTGTGAAGGTTTTTGTTTGTACTAAAATTGTTACTATGGGCACTACCTTCAATTCCATGGCAAAAAAAAGATATGCACCTAAACAGGTTTTGTAGAAAAAGAATTGTTAGGAGTCGTAGTGCGCTTGGTTGTTCATGACATAAAACCTAATTCGCAGGATTTGATTATGCTAGGATTATGGGACCACCTTCATCACCAGGTCAGGATCTGATGATGGAAACCCTGAGAAATCGAGGGCAACTTTCGAAAATTGTAGGCGTGCATAGGTTAAAAACTTGACAATGAGGTGTACGTTTGATAACACTATGCAACAGTGAAGGTTTGGAGCTGACCTGATGATGGAGACCGGAGAAGGTCGAGGGAACTCGACAACTGAATATGTAAACTACCTCGTGTTTGGGCTTATATTATTCGTATTGATGAGAACTTTCCACAAATGCGGATAGTGACAACTATGCTGGTCACTGAAAAGCCAAAAATAAAAAACTTTTTACAAAAAAATAAAACCGACTCCCAAAAACACTGAAAAGCAAAAAAAAAACTATTCTTAGGTGCATCGGCATAGAAGTCGGTTTCGTATAAACTCAGGAACATCCATAGGAGACATCAGGAGACAGGAGCGCGCCGGCCGCGAGGTGTAAGCTTGCTGTCACCGCTAACTCAATATTATTTTAAGATAGTTATGATTGAACACGACGTAATGACGTTGTTTCACTGCCGACTCGGAGTCGGCGCGTAATGAGCGTGCCGTCGGCGCGCTGTACGCATGAGGTCCGCTCGCTTGCAGCACGCGGGCTGCGAGCCGAGTTGTGTGGTAGCGGCAAGCGCGCTGACTGCTCGCCGTTGGCTTTTTCATATTGACATTACGAAATATATTATAATATACACGATTTAATGCTCTAAATTGAATGACAACTTATGCTGGTGTGGAGCCGTGCTGTTGCGGTGCCACTATACTGTGCCATGACCCTTACTGCTCGTGTCTAACAGGTAGACGCACAGTAGGAAGTTGTGCTCATATCATTTCAATAATATGGTATCTAGGGTTAGGCAGGCACACACAATTTAATCCACCGGCAGGATATTTAGACGATATTATTATTGGTATTGATTGAAATGTTAACAAAAATAATTTTAATTGTTAGCAGTTGTTTTATTTTTTATGTATACATTAAACCTGGAATTAAAACTAGTTAAAGGTGTTCAATAACAAAACCTACAATGCCATAACAGCACTATTTTTTGCAGAATATTAGTTTATTTATGGTCGGAGAAAAATATTTATAGCAAAATAACCCAATGGATTCTTCGCAAAAATGAGTTTAAATCTTTATATTTAGTGCTTTACAAGTATATTCGAAGTGGTCTCATCTCTGTTGGTGGGTGAGCCCAGGCTTCATACATTTTTGCCCATGGTCCTTTTCTCAAACGAGTCACTTAAATACCGTTGTAATAAGTTTGTTCAAGTGAAGAACAAAATGTAAGAAATAATAAAGAATATGGAACTTAGTAATTAAGAGCCTAATAGAAATGTCAGAGCAACTCCCTTCCACGTGTTTAGTAACATTGCTCTAAAGGGTTTCAAAGGAACTTAGGAACACAAGAACTGTGCAAAGCAGTTGTAAATAGTTTGAGCAGTTTGCAAAGCTTTAGTTCTCGTTAACAGGGATGAATTTGCATATGGGGACGCTAATTTGTCTTTAGGCTCTTTTTGCTGAAATACTGAACTTTAGATTGCAGTTTCCTGAAAGACAATATAACATGAGAGTAGTTCACCGTACTGAGTGTAACTACTGTTATACACACATTAAACTTTGTCTCACACCTCTAAGATCTAGTGGTTGCAAATGTGACCATCGTGTGAGGTTCGAATGGGTCATGGAATAGTTTCTAGTTTACCTGATTCCAGTCTTAGACTTGATGGGTTGAAGTAGTTAGTGTTGTTGCATCTCTATACCACTTCTTGTAATCATAAGACAATAGAAAATCTATTGTGTTCTGCGCATATCTGCGCTCTGGCATACAAAAGGCCCATTGAGCGTATTTTGAGGAAACTGAGCTTGTCTTTATAAGGAGGGTTTGAATGTCGCGTCGATGTAATGTTTATAGTTCTCAGTAAACGTCCGACATTAGGTATCGTTAATAATTATTATTATGCAACAAAATGACTTATCGTTCTTGTCTTAGCTGGCTGACCCACATTTTGAATTCCTAGATAATTTATTTACAGCTAGAGAAATCGTGGAATGTTGACATTATCGCCTAAGCTAATAATTTTGCGTATTCAATAAACTTTGAATCCAATTTTAAGCAAATACTCGACCATAATTATAATTATTATGTATTAGGCAATATTTAAGTCACAGGCACTTGCAAAGAAGTCACAATTGTAATTGAATATTATCTAACCAGGAACTAAAGCATTAAGCAAGGACTTACGTTACAACCTGTAACTTGCATACCACGAAACAGTACCAAATAGTCTTCAAGCAGTTTAAACATTCGCGGTTTTGCTATCAACGGCTAAGTCTAGATAAGGGATGGCGAACCAGTGGCATGTGCAGCATTGCTGGTATGAGGGAAAATGATTGGGATACACAATAGTTACAATTCTCTTCTTCTTATTTCTTTGGCTCTACGACCCTTGGTCTCTGGGTCCTCTTGGTCTGTGTCTAGGCCTCCTCTAAAATCTTCCTCAAGTTGTCAGGATCCCCATCTTCCTTAGGTCTTCTTCGCAGTCTTTCCAACGTTTCTTAGGCCTCCGGCTCGGTCTTTATTTTTTTTTTTTTTTATACAATCCTCTAATTGCCTCTAAAACCTGAACTTACCTACTAGACTGTTAGCCCCATCTAATTTACGTAAAACATTGTTAGTACACAACTGTAAGTATTCCTTGGAGACACTTATGTTTATAGACCCGATAGCGTGTTTTCCTACAAAGGTTCGTCAACCCTGTCCTAGCAGTTGCAACGGTCGCAGAATATAACCTTGTTGACACGAACTAGATATTAACATAGATATGAAGCATTGCGCCGTCGCCGTCGTTTCATAATAAACGGTCGTAGGAGTGGCTCTGGTTGTCCCTTCTAAATTCCAAGTTTAATTGGCGTAAACTATTATTAAGCAAAAGCGTAGGAGTTTGAAATCTGATGAAATATCTAAGTACCTACTTATATTTAATAGGTTAAGTATTTCAAAGTTTAAGACTGCTATTAAGGTATCCTCATTTAAAGGGAACGGTGTGAATAGAAACTACTGAACCGCTAAAAATAATAATGAACAAGTTGAATAGCACTTGCAATTAAATTATGTAATGTTTGCTCATTTAGGTACATAATTCCATACAATTGACTCCATCTATATTGTTGTTATCTATCACTCCCGTTATAACAGTATTAGTGCACAGGACATACTGAAATAAAAATCTCATGCCTCGTTCTTCAAATCCCAAACGCATTTTTGAAGACTTAATACCAATAAGGAGTAATGATAGGCCCATACCTACATCTCCAGTTTTAATGAGTAAAAGTTACGTACATGCCTACCTACCTACAGAACTCACTAATGACGATAATTTCCCCGCATAAGGGCAAATTGTACGGGAGTTTATCTAAGTACCTGAATAAGTATGTGACGCACGCCGACAAAACTAATTTATCACAATTTGTGTACATTACACTTTGTTCTTGGAGTTAAACAAAGCCTTCTGTTAGAAATGTTGGTAACAAATGCTTTTATGTTAATCTTACAGGTTTAATTATATTATAGGTACTGAAGATAGAAAGAAAAGTTACGAAAAAAGAAGTTTGTTAATTGTATATGTATGAATTACTTTTGGAACGTTAAACCCGGTTCATATAAATTACTGTGACAGTGCAAGACTGATGTTTGTTATTTCAACAGTCGTAAATAAGTTACAATTATCGTGAAATCCACTATCAAAATATATCTGGTACCTAATCAATTTAAATATTTTTGCCTACAGCGCAATTATTTGAAAACAGCAAGAACATAACAAAACACAAATACTACTAACTGTATTCGAAACCCAAGCTACATAGAATGAGGAAGCACACAAAGAGATATGACCAAAGATATAACGTCTTCATCAATCATGCAACTCAAGCCACAACGCCGACGGTCGCCTTCAAAATCTTAGATCAACACTGATCTTATCACATCTTCTTCTAATAATATTAATTGTTCCAACTTCGAACTTTCCAATAAGGCTGGTCGATTATTCATACATCTATATACTAATATTATAAAGCTGAAAAGTTTGTTTGTTTGTTTGCTTGAACGCGCTAATCTCAGGAACTACTGGTCCGATTTGAAAAATTATTTCAGTGTTATATAGTCCATTTATGGAGGAAGGCTATAAGGCTTTAATTATCGCGCTAAGACCAAAAGGAGAGGAGCACCAATGAAGAATGTTTCAAAATCGGGGGATATTTTTCTATTGAGAGAGCTTACGCTGCGTGCACTGCGTAATCGGTTAATGTTTCGCAAAAATAATGTATGACAGAATTGTTCCCCTTTAAAAGTTCTAAAAAACGTCCGCGACAGCATCTGTTAAGGTTAGCTCACTATAACCTTTTTTTTAGTTAAAGTCATCGTTAGTCCAAAGTAACTATTCCACGCGGACGAAGTTGCGGGCGGAAGCTAGTGTAGTATATGGTATGATACAGGCTTCAATGTTATCTCGTGTCGATCTAGTCAAGGCTCAAAGCTATCGGTCTTCGTTCGTGTGTAGTATCTTTTGTGGGACTGTTTGCTCCGCCTCGTTGACAAATAGTCTTGGTACCTTATCATTAATCAGTTGAATGAGGAAAGTCCTGGTCAAATTGTTTGTGCGGGTGAAGACAAAAATCTGAATAAGTAATGGTTATTTACATCGTTTCTAGATGTGTTAGAAAGGCAATTCTTGGGATTTTATCACATGCACCTATTTATACCTATACTGAAATTATTGGCTTTGCACTCCATAATATTTATGATACCATATCTTTTTAGTAGGATATCACGAGAAAGTCAAATGTTCCATATATATTTTATCCAGTTCATTGAATGTAAATGTTCAATCATTTACATTAAACTTTACTCACCTCGAGGCATCTTATAAAACTTGCACGAAACTCACACAAGAGACTTATTCTTCGAAAGCTTCCAGCCAATTCTCACTCCATCAATATGCTTAGATTATACAATCTAGCATACCTACAAGTAAATTCGCATTACCGACGATATTAATCAACATAACTAATTATTATTAAGTCATGCATGCGACATGATCAAAGCAAATCCTGACATAAGCTGAGCAGGGAACTAGATTGACGGGGAGTGTTAATAATCAAGACTATTCAATCTGCACTTGATTTAGTTAACATTCGATGTTAAGTAATTTGGATAATAACTTGAGTATTGATAGCATTGCTTTATAGTGTAGGTATAGCAAAATCAAGTTGGTAACATTTGCAAATGACTGAAAATATCATGAGCTTCTTGCTTCAAGTGATGAAAGATAAAGATAAAATTTGCAAATATGGGTACAACACAGGTGACATAGATACAAACTTATATTGTTAAAGGTTATATTCACAATATTTTGGAAATTTAAGGGAAATAATGGAAGATTAGGGCCCCGTAGGGAATAGAAAACCTACTTTATTGTTAACTCTAAAAGACCTGATTAAAATGTCTAGGCATCTAGCAAGCCGAAACTATAAATTGAATATTTTTTTAAGAATACTTGGGGCTTGGAATGTACCTGTATTTTCTTCCAAAACAATCCCTAACGTAGCCAATGCAAGTATATATTTTTCTCATAGCGAATTTGTGAAGGGGGGTTATTATTTTCATGGCTAGAAGAAATAAATTCACAACCTTCCAGCGAAGCTTGCCCCTCCGTAAATCTTACGTTATGAGAAAGGTTGGGTCTGCTCTATTACCAGTATCGGATCTTGTTTATAGAAATCGGCAACGTCTTGAACGAAACCTATGTTATGTGTAGCATAGTTTTCATGTGTATTCAGCTAATTGGTTTCAGCTTTTAGAGATATGGAGGTAAAGACCTTTGATATAAAAATTGTTTGAAAAAAATCTATATAATTACTATAAATCTTGATACTTAAAGTTTTAGGCTATCCTTGGTTTTCAAATACTTACATCTATAGATAATCAACACAAAGTCCTCTGCCTACTAATATCGACTATCGACATTAGACAGAGAAATTTATATGGTGCTGCTAGTTTGGCCTATTTTGTTTCATGTTTCACGAAAAACTCCTAATAAACTTTTTAAATAAATAAAATTAACTTGCGTTCTCAATCATATTAAGAACCAACTACACAAAACATGCAATACTCCGCATTTTTCATTACAACCTATATTTATTACTCCCCGTCTGGAATCTGAGGACATTTTCTTCGCAGCTGTTACGAGGGCCATACGTCTACAATGCGGGAGAGACGTGTTCAAAGCTAGGCAATTGCCCCGGACAAGTGTTCGCAACTTCCGCGCGAGGCTTTGTGTCACCTGTACGAAAGGACATTGTGTACTTATTTTCATTTATGTTAGCTGTAAGCGTGGTGTGATGAAAATTGGCTGGAATTGGTGGTGACTGGTAAAAACTAGATAAATGTAGCTCCAGTACGTTTTATGTACAAATTGATAGTGAATTCAATAATCTAGTTTTCTATTTACGGATAAAACTACAACGTCTGCGAATAGATGAGTGCTTTGGGGATTCGCCTTATTATGAATGCGAAAGTAACTCTGTTTGTTAGACTCTAACACATTAGAATTACCAAACCGATTTAAACATAACGTTACGCACAAATATGTAGTTTGGAGTCCGATGAAGGACATAGTTTACTTTTTATCCGAACGCGGGTTTACGTTCTCTCAGGACGCGGGTGGAACTGCAGAAAGGGACTAGTGTTACATAAAAGCTAAATTCCTCTTTGATCCAACGTAGTAAAACGACTATCTCATATAAATTAAACCACCAAACTTGACTCAGCACTCGCAGATACGCTACATAATCGTTTTCGATTTCCAAATTCAACTTACCTCCCAAGTATTCTTCAAGAGGTTAGTCCAAATATCTGCAAAGCGTTCGGTACATTTTGGCGATTTGGCTCCACTTGAGGCCTCTCTGCCTGAACAGCACTTTAGCTTGCTAATTCTGAAACCCCGACTAGTAGTAAGTTGGTGGTAAACTAATAGGTTTATTCTGCATCACTTGGTTGCGAACTAAACCGCAATTATGGTTACAGTGGTTGCATTATCTATTTGTGCTATGTAGGGTTAACTTTCGACATTCAGGCGCGTTTGATGTCGGTCTATAAAGAACGTAAGGATTTTAAAATTTTAGTCAAAGTATTTTTGAATCGATTCTCGGTACTATATCAAAGATCCCTTTTATCTTTTACCTCTTCAGTTTCGTGGTAAAATTAAATGGTGGCTGATAAATATTCATATTAAAACACCTATCAGAATATTTTACTGGTACTTTGAAACTGCCGAAAAGTAAGTCTTACTGAAATTCATTCCCCGTATATTAAACTCGGATATAATGCAAAATTGTAGTGAGAATTCCAACAAAATATGGCTACTTCGTACGAATGTCGGAACGGTAATATGAAATCTGCAAGAACTTGCAGTTTGTACGACAAGAGTATTATGCATCCAGGATTTTCTTAATACTAAGCAATTTTATATACGTTTCCTTTTAAAGGATATCATAACTTGGACTACCTGACTTTGAGTAAAATAATATGTTAAGCTGCAGAAGGGTTTTAACCTTCCTACATCATTATCATCAGCCTTTTTGTCGTCCCACTGCTGGGCACAGGCCTCCTCATACACAGAGAAGAATTGAGCGTAAGTCACTATGCTTAATCAATGCGAATTGGTTTTCCTTCACCTTTAATCAGTCATTGATGTCCCAAATATATGTACTTACTTCGAAATAAATAATGATTTTTCTCTATACAATAGAAGTACATGATTAACATTAAATTGAAGTAGAATAGAAACCAAAAGAACCTTATTAACAAACCAACACCCCACTTGAACAAAATTATACCTCCGCTTACGTTTTTGTATGCTATGCATGCAGTGCACCCAAGCCCAAGTTCGAAACACGCACATTGTTGAAAATGACAAATTAAACCGCGTATGACGCTGTGTTGCAAACTACGACAGACTGGGAACCATGGAGTAAGAAATATGAGCGGAGATACAGGCAGATCAGGCGCCTCTCTCTAGGTCAAATACGTACGGTGGGCATGACCAATAGACCGGTCACCAGTGAACTAACTAGACGTTCGGGATCTTTAAGACATCTGTCAACGATTTTTGGTATAATAAAAAAATATGAGGCCAAAAAAGGCGTATAATGTAGAAGAGAGGAACTTTTCTTCGCCCACCGTACACCCGCATTTTGACAAGCTTCTTTTTTAGATTTTCCGTTATGGCACCTCCGCTAGTCATTTTGTTCTCCATGCTAGGAATATTGCAACAATGGTGCAAGCTATGTACTACAAATTGTTCGGGAATTATTTCGCTGTACGAGAATTCGGAGTTTGAAGGCGTTTACGGTAAATAGGTGGAGCTGAGGCAAGTCAGTGATGGGTATTTGTTGAGGATTTCTGGAGTTTGTGACAAAATTGTTGGAAGATGGAAACTTAGGGTTTGTGAGAATAATTTCTTATCATACATATCGACGCCTTAGAGTGAAAACCTCGTAAATGTAAAAGAAGTAACTTTTCAGGAGGAAGAAAAAGTGCGTGCTGTAAAATTTTTGTACGGCGTGTTTTATGTAGAATACTACTATACTTGATGTCTAATCTTACAGATATCATTAAGGTATCCTAAATTAAACTCCACTCGATAATCAATACTTAGTCACTATCAACTACCATTACTCAGTTGGTAAATTCGACTACTGCGTGCCCAAATTATTTTTTAACCTTACACTAAGGCAATCTCCAGTCTAAACAAGGGGTATCGGGTTGCCCGGGTTACTGGGTTGAGGAGGTCAGATAGGCAGTCGCTTCTTGTAAAGCACTGGTACTCAGCTGAATCCGGTTAGACTGGAAGCCGACCCCAACATGATTGGGAAAAGGCTCGGAGGAGGATGATGACACTAAGGCAATCTACATAACATGCATGTAGGTACACTAGATCTAAACTACCTTTTGAAATATAAAATTAACTCATGAAGTACATACATAAAAGATTGAGACCTGACACCGTGTGAACTTTTAAAACATTGAACTGAAATAAATCAACTCAGTCCAAATAGAAGTCGTGTTGCATACATTACGATATTATTTTGATATGAAAGTGAAAGGAGCTCAGGATTAAGTCCACGCCCTTGATGCTGTCAATTAATCATTTATGCACAATCTATTTTAGTTAAATACACCTTAAAGGCGTGACCTGCAACTGTGGAGCACGATGTCTTTAAAACTGTATGCTTTTAGCTGTCACTTACAAACTCAAAGTAGCCTACTACTTAGCTAGCTGTCCAACATGCTAATTTCCATAATTCTTTTTTCATTAAATCATACGTTGAATTGAATTACCTGATTCACTAGATGTAGAAATACTACCTAATAGTAATAGCTTCTGAACAGACAATAGTGCTCTAACGAGATGTTTCATAAGACCGCTGTGCAGAGCTATTGTAAGGCAAAGAGAGAATCTAGACCGTCTCTCATCTCTCCTACGATTAAACACAGTGACTGAAGCGTGATTAGCAAACGGATTAATAATTAAAATGTGTTATACCTTTATACATTTACTTAAGCTTTTTTGTGTAATTATTATATAACTCTTCTGTAGTACCTAACTTTGCTGCTCTGAAGTTGGCTAATACTGACTGTGAAATATGTATGAACAAAGCAATAAATTTTAAGCATGCACGAAGCATCAACTGGCTGAATTCAGTAGATATATACTGGTACCCATAAAGCTACATCATAGTATCACTGGAAGCCACTCCAACACAGCTGCAGATGAGCTAGAAAAAAAACCTGTAAGAACTTAATATCACCTGAAACATTACACCTTCATCTGGTAATCTTTTATAAGATACGTGAGCAATATTATGGAAAATCAGGTCAGGATTATAATAACTGCAAGTTCAGTAAGAACCCTCCTGTTTCCTTTACATAAATTACAGATGAGCCGCTGAAACGCTTCTGTAAGCAATTAAATTTAATTGTGTTAGCTAAAATCAATGACTACACCAATTTTAGGATCAAGTAATATGTATCGGTTAATGTTGTATCTGGCTCTTGAAAGCCTGCGATTATAGCCTTGGTATTTAAAATGCCTGTTTTTTATTCAGATATGAATACCTAGTAAAACTGCATAAAAATAATATTGATAATTAAAAATTGACACAAAGTTCAACAACGAGCAATTTAATCCGCAAAAGAACATATTTATTTTAACGCCTGCCTACGATCGCATTACAAAGTGTTGCGTACTCGTGAATGCTATTTATTTTAAGCAGGCGTTTGTACAATGAGTGATGATAAAAGTTCGTACGACATAACTAAGAGTAACACAGTAAGCACACTGCAATCTTTTAGTCGGCATATAGCCTATGTTACTCACAGATAATATAGCTTTCTAATGATGAAAGAATATTTAAAATCGGTCCAGTAGTTTTTAAGTTTATCCATTACAACCAAACGAACAAACAAAGTTTTCCTCTTTATAATATTAGTATAGATTTGCTGAAATTAATATAGGTAAGCGGTATAACTGAGTGGTGTATCAAACACATAATTAAATTGATGAGCTACTCGAAACACAAATCACGTCACACTCGATTGAGTATCAATGTTCTAGATGACATAATTTAGTCGATGAGGTGATACATTAATTATTATGTTATTTAGCAGATGTACCTGAATTATGCGGTAATGTATGTAAAAGAACTTTTTAACTGCCTCGATGTCTAACTGTCGTTTAGCGCGGCTGCTGTGCACGAGGTCTCGGGTTCGATTCTTGGGACATGCCAAAATCGTTGTTCGAAAGAGTTACCTAGGCCCTGTTATATAAAAAGCTTAAGATGTAGGTACTGTAGGGCGTAGCGAGCTAGGAACCGGGATCTCGGGAATATTTCAATTAAAACATTAAATAGAACTTTAACTTTGTTTATTCTATTGGAAAACGAAGTGACAATTTCAGTATAAAAAAACCTAATGCCTTTTTACATAGAACACATTTAAATAGTTGTCCAGCTAGGCACTAAACAACGAATCAAACCTATGGACTAAGAAGTTTCTAACTACTACTCCTACCGTACCATGGTGAATATTAGTCAGTGAGAGTCTGACACGATCTATACAATCGAACCAGCTTCGAATTAGCTTTCTTTATAATATTTATCACTGGCTGTTACATAACCAACAGAAAAACACTGAATAAACATTGTCTACCTATTCAAAAACAGAACGATAACGTTCTTTTTTTATTAAATGAATGAACTTGGGTTCCTACAATAGGTTCAGTGGAGCAGTAATTGGATTTGTTCGTTCGAGTTTCTGTTTTGATTCCGCGATGAGGCAATAATCGGGTTCTCGCCTGTTGTTACAGGAGTTAGTTTATAACTTCAATTATTGTTGTTCGATGTTGTTTTGTCTACGATTAGGCTGAATGCGGGGGCGTGTTTCATAACAGTCGCGGTAATCGATCGATTTGAATCGAATCGCTGTCACATAAATAAACATTTTTAATCTGTTTTAACAAATGTTAACGAGCTTTTAAATAGGTCCGTGATAGTAGATGGTAAAGCGTTGGATTTACTGTACTTAATGATTTTATAAATAAAATAAATCGCTTTGAATCACACCCGTCACTTGCCAGTTTGTGGATATCATTCAATAGATAATGACATTAGAATCATACTCTCCAGATTTTTTTTTTCAATAATTCCCGAACAACCCGCAAAGCAAACTAATATATCTAATATACCTAGGTCATCCATACATAGGATCATATATATATCCAACCAAAAACATTGGTATTTCACCTAACGAGCACGAAAATCAGAACGGCCCAATAAGCATAGTTTGTCGTCCAGATTCCTTAGCTGCCAGGACTTTCGCATGGGCGGGGCGTTCACAATCCGCTCCTAGAATGTCACCCATTCATTCCGCGACCACATCGGAACAAAAACACTAACGACTTGTCAAAATAAAAGGATTCGCTGAACGATTTGAAATTGGAAGGCGAAGGATGACTGGGATTTTAGTGCGAGGTAAAAAGGAGGATGATTGCATACAAACTGTGGATTTGTTTCGGTTTTAGGTAGGTATTACCAGCCAGGTTTATTTCCAGGTTAGAATAAATCTTATGAATTAACAATAACTATTATAGGTACATTGTTAAGTACTATTAGCAATCTCTCAATGACTGACACTATATCCTTTGAACATAGGTACATACATCATATCATTATCATACATATCTTAGATATATATTTGGAATTCTATATTTGGAATAGGCAATTTGTTTCCTCTTTGCCATAACACAACAAACTATTTATAGTTATTCTTATATCTGCCGGAAGTTTTTATTTGTGTTCGATCAACTCCTGCGTGTTCTATATTCAGCATAATACCAGGCCTCCGTCACTCCATGTACTTGCGCGCTATAAATGCCTACCGCCCAGCCGAGCGGTCTCGGTCCGCCGGCGGATCAAGTTCAGTTCGGTTTTCGCAAGCGAAGCGGGCGCACGCCGTTCAATTTTTAACCGACTTCTAATAGTGCTGTTCGTTCGTACGCGTATTACGATGCCGTGTGGTGCCTTATGTGCTGTAACTTTAAAGATTTTTTATTTTACCTACACACTGATGTATATAATTATGTTTTATCTAGGTTTCTTCTACAGTCAGCACCAATATATAAAACAAAACAAACTTACAAATATAATAAAACAAACTTTAAAAAAGAGAACCGACTTCAAAACACTAAACCGTAAGAAATAATTTATTTTTTGATGTCGGTGCTTTTTCGATTCGTAATTACCAGCTGTTACCACCAACATAAAAAAAAAAAACAAATTATTTCTTACGGCTTAGTGCCTTATTTGAAGTCGGTTCTCTTTTTTTTAAGGTTTTTTTTTTTCATTTCTAGTGAACATCTCCGAAGATCATCATCAAACTAAGAAGTATTATACTTATTTTAAAACGTTCTCCTAAATGTAACAAATCCTTTTCTGAAAACCGCATCGATATCGGTTTAGCCAAACGCGAGATTATCGCGCACAAACATATATACCTACAAACCATACAAGTCAAACTTCTCAGTTTGGCCTGTACGGTAGACCGCACATCAGTGGTAACTGTCATGCACCTTAACTCAATAGTAATAAGTACGATTTTCCAACATTAGTGTTACCACTGACCTGAAGTTGACTGTACCTATGTCTGATCACCTACTTTTTTTAAGTTGGTTAAATATTTTATAAATGATAAAATTTTTAGCTGCCACATAAAAGTCAGAACATATTCACAGTTCTCAATAACATAGATAAAAAGTTATGTTAATTTAATTTTACCGAAGAGGCAGCCCTGCAATTACTGTGGAATCGCGCGGTGCGAAGCAATCACTGCTGTACGCTTGAGCATTTAGGCGCATTTTAGCATACAGTGGTTGCTGACGCGAAGGAGTAGGCAATTATCGTAATAGGTATTGGAAATTTTCTACTGAGTGAAGTATCTGTAGTAATCTGTGATAATACTATGTATAATTTCGAGGAACACAGAATCTAAAAATATCTAAAAAAACTCCGGAAGAATGAAATAATAACACTAAAAGAATTTCCGTATAGGAAAGGGATAACGATAATCCAAATCTATTATTCCTTTCTGACACGTTTGACATTTTAGCTTTTTTCTCATGAGCGTATTGGAACATGTCAATGTGGGTTTACTACCTACCTAAGCAGTCAGAATTAGCCAACGACATTCGCTTATATTGTCACTTGTCTCATGGAAGAAAAAATATCGAATTAATAGAAGTCCTTTCAAAAAACTAACGGCTACCGTTACTGAATCTTCCATGCTATGCTCCTTTAGATGAATAGATTCCACCATTAACTCACTCTAATTTTAATACCTATTTAAATACAGCAACATGTCTAAATGTTAATATTAATCTCCCATTAACGGCTTTAATAACGCCCATAACTCAAGACTCTATAATAATTAGTTTCAACATACTCACGATAACATCTGAGGTACCGCCCACATTGGGTCCAAAATATTTTCCTAAGGGTCTCAACACATTTATCGAAGCAGAATCAGCTTACACTGGTCGAAAAAGCCTTTATATCTCCGTAATAAGGGTGTAAATAATACCATTCGCATTAGCTCGGCTCGGACGACGCGTCGCGACGCCGGCCAGCGAAAGCAGCCTCTTGTATAGCTAATCGGCAATAAGTCGAGTAGTCTGGTGATACGCACTCGGCTTAAGCTGATCCCGCGTCAATAAATGTTAGGAGATATAGTTATCGGCACGAATCTTGAGCTCTGGCCTACATCTGTGCAGAAACGATTTATTAGCAAAGAACCAATCCCGAGTGACGGCTATGACGCGATGCACTGCGGGCCAATCGCCGCTTTAGCCCGCCCCCGCGCCTCACTTCATACCACAAAACGGACCCAATGAATTACTTCTGCGAAGGTGAAGGTCAGAGCTCAAGATTCGTGCCGATAACTATTATATATTATACTAAGTCGATTTAAATCATTGACTTAAAGTTTAGTATGGTCTGGTCTAAAACAGGGGGCTCCCTACCGAGTAACCTCTAATTGGTCCGGTCCGAGACATTCGGAACCAGCGGGTAATCGAGCGCAGTGTCACCTTTCACTTTGTTTGCAATTAATATGAGACCAAAATATGTAAGTTTATTGGTATTGTGGGGACTATGGGTTTAGTCATGCACGCAAAGGTCATTACACTTCTTTTAATTAGTGTATTTCTTTGTGTCGTTTCAACTTTTATGTATTATATTGGCTGAGCTTAATCTTGGATTTATTAAAACTTTGAAATGAGGAAGTCTAATAGAAACAAAAATAACAAGCTGTGTCGTGTCACCCTGGTTAGTGGATAGAGGAGCTCAGATAGGCAACCGATTGATTTATAAAATCACTCAACTACATCCAGCTTGGCCGAAAGCCTACCCTAAAAGGTTTGGCAGATGATGACTAAGTATTGTGACTCCATCTAATTTATGCAAATGTGTAACGTTTCCTACGTCCAATTTTACTCTTGACCGAAGTATCACAACTTAACCATAGAAATAGTTATTATATAACTAAGGTTTGTTTCCTAGACATAACTTATAATAAATTATAATATTGATAATCGACTCGACCAATCGAAGAAAAAAACATATCGTCCACATATTGCCGCTATCGAAATAATCGAATTAAGAACAGTAAATTTAATCCCAACAATATCATGTCAAAGCAACTGTCGGCCTAGTGTCATTTTAAAACCAAATCCTCTTAGTAAGTACAGAACCAGTTTAATGGGACGTATTTCTAATAAAGTGTATCGCAACGTACATTTGTTAATACGATTATGGTAAGGCAACTAATATTAGGCGTAAGTAATTAAAATTATAGCGTTTAATACTCGAAACCTGTCAATCATGAGGTTTAATTCTTAAGAAGTCGTATTTTGGAACGCTTTCTAATTCTTTGTTAATTACTTGGTGGTCTCCTGTGGCTTTGCTTACATTCCCTTAGACGAAACACATTTTCTAGAATAGGTATTACTGTTACTGTTACAGCCTTTTTTTTTTTATCGTCCCACTGCTGGGCACAGGCCTCCTCTCACATGGAGAAGGTTTGAGCATTAATCACCACGCTTGCTCAATGCGGGTTGGTGATTTCAGACTTTATAGTCCAGGTTTCCTCAAGATGTTTTCCTTCACCTTTTTATCAGGCATTGGTGTCTAAGTATACTTAGAAAGTACATACAAACTTAGAAAAGTTGCATTGGTACTTGCCTGATCCTGGAATCGAACCCACACCCTCATACTCGAAAGGTTGGTCCAAAGAAAATAATAATAAGAAAGAATAGGTATTAGTATATTTAATTAGGTCAGATATGAAAACAGCTAGGTAGGTGTAGTAATCACCCTTTAATTGTCTCTAAAGGCTTTAACCACTTCACTGTCAGATGTCGATACAATAGTTGAACAATCGCTGCGTATCACATATGACTTATGGGACAGGGATGTTATAATCTCAATCAACATTTAAAGACATTTTTTTTTTATTGTTTATTAGAAGGTACATTTTATTTTTAATAAGTACAAAATATCCAGATTGGAATAATTTAAGTTGGGAAAAACTAACGTAGGTACGGTTTTTGTAGCTTTGTCACATTTAACTCAAACATTCTTCCCCCTCCCCTGCATCCTTCTGACCTCTGTTTACTGAGCAATTTTAAATACCCACTGATTCATTTGAAATATAGCAGCAATTAGCCATTCAATTTTGTCGATACATTTACATAGCACGAGGTTTTGTTTTCCAATTAGAAACAACTGGTGTTTTTAATTAAAATTGAAATTACAAGTTGCAGCGTTCATTTAGGGAAATTAGTTTTTTATGACACTTTTCTAAATTATCCGTCGTAGGAACTTACTTAGTTTAATACTTTTCTAAGGTACTAAGTTAAAATTAGAAAACTGTTTGTTTGCAAGAAAATGATATCTATGCTTAAGTCGTAGACACATAGGTAACATTTGTAGGTATCCAGATTTATATTTTACTGTTGAACACCGAAGGTTTTTAAAGCTGTTGATTACACTGTAACTTTTGAGATTCTAAGTATAAGTTAAATAGGTTTTCCTGTTTATCTTTCATGATAAGTGTAAATATTCTACAGGTTACATTTTCCGATATTTATTCAGTACTTACTCAAAAAAAGTCATCAAACATAATACATTCTATGGTTCCATTTCAAGCTCCTTGATCTTAACTAAACTTAAGAAAGTCTTCACCAAACTGCATCTTTTATAACTCAATCAGGAAAAGGACTAAGCGCTCTCTACAATAAACAGATCAACGTCAGTCGGTGCGAATTCGTATAAATTGGATAATGGTCGGGAGCCGGGCCGATCGCGCCGGACGCTACCAATCTGTCCATTGCCGCAAGTGCGTATAAGTGGCGTGTAATATATCGTTTAATGCGTTAATGTACGACATCCGATACGAAAATGTTCTCCCACAATGTTGTTCTGTGTACACTAGTGGTTCTTCTGAGATTAAGCTTTTCCGTTTGTTGAGACGGTAAAACAAACGAAGTTAGATAGAGATTCTAATAGGTACATAGTGAAATTGTATTGTTGGTATGAAAAATCAAATGGGAAGGAAACACGATAGTCATCTTTTCCATTTTATGTACTCGAGGCGTATATCAGTTACCAGGTGCCGTAATTATGTCATATACCTACTTATACGAAACGATCTGCGACAAATTAAATAACTGTGTCCTTTTCTGATGTTTCACAAATTACCTACTTACCTTTTCGTAACTGTTACTACATTTTTATTACATGTTTGATGTTTGAACGTCTGTCTAGACAAAGTCTAGACTTGTGATAAATATCGTAGAACTCTCTTTAATGACAAAATTCAGTCAACCCTTAAACACTAATCAAAATTTTAAGTCTGAATAGCTGAATACTGAAAAGTGAGTAGCCTAATTAAACTATCCATTTAGACTAGTCTAGGCTAATATTTATAAGAGGAAACCTTTCGTTTTCTCCTCAAAAGCCTCAGACAATTCAGAAATGATTTGAAAAAATCTTTCACTGTTAATAAGCGAGAAGCCGAAAATCGATCTCAGTTGCGTGCACTTGGAGAGGCCTACGTCCAGCAGTGGACGGCGATAGGCTGATGATAATGAAGCCACATTATCGGCGACGTAGGCTATATTCTATTCGCATACAGGAAACAGTTTCCTCGAGAAACAACTACTAGTAATTTGATAAACAGAAGCAACGCAACAAATCGTTATACATACATACGTACCTAAGTATCTATCAATATCTGAAACAGTAGCACCTACTCATGAATGATGGCATACATACATTAATGGGTGCTCAAGTGCAACTAACACGTTCACTTACAGACAGACGAGTGTATCGGCTCCTCAATACTCCTCGTGTGTCGAGTCAAAGACTCAATTGACTGGTTGGGGCATCGACTTGTGAAGATATTTATGTTCATAGGGAATGTAAATCAAAGTGTGGCGATAATTAAATTATGTAGCTATTAATATCATCAATCATCAAGCTAAGGAAAAAAGTCGACAGAACTAAAATAAAAAATTGCACCGTTACCTCAGTAGACTGTTTTTATTATCCCGACATAATGTCCTATGACATATCGTCACATACCATGAGAATAAATTAAGACTAGATGATAACAAGTAGATGAAAGGTTTTCAATAAAATATTTGCAGTAGTAAAGAATTTTCTCAGGGAGAAAACGGGTTTTCTAAGCTAGTATTTTTAACTACTACCTATTGAGAATGTCGATAGAGGAAGACTATAATTGAAAAACATGTACTCGTACAATATCGTTCAAATCTCTCCAAAGTGCGTAAGTCACGCGATCACAATTTCGTCCAGTCATGTTTAGACATTAAAGCAATTTGGATTTATTAGCTTTTTTATGAGTCATTTTAGGCTGAATGATATAAAATGTTTAGCTTTTACTGTGCAATTGAACCGTCAATATGGAATACAGTTACAGTTAAAATTTGTGGGTGTTGCCGGAACTCAACAATTTTTATTTTAGATCTTTCGTAATTATCATTCTATTATAAGAGTACTGTTTCGGATAAATAATAAGTATATTCATTTATGCAGTATTCAGTCATCAAAGTAGTTTTTAATGACTAAAGTTTGATTGAAGGTTTTACAAAAAATATGACATTAAAAATATTACTAGATGTGTCTACAGAAGACTGTTTTTCACTAATCCCTATAATAATAATCCCCAATCACTTTTACTTTTATAAAACCCAGACAACAACTTAATTGTTTTCTTAAAACTACCAAAATAAATAAAATTCTTAATACATTTCTAATCTTAGCATAAGCGCTCATTATCGAGCGTAACTACTTCGAGAGAAATGGAGTAACATAATAATTGAAATTACAAACTTCAACGAAATATGAAACTCTGCCCAAAGTTGAGAACTTCAATGTCTTATTATAATACGATTTTGTACAATTACGTTGTTTTCCAGTTTTCTTTGTTGTAAAACTTGTTAGAAATTGAAATAAATTTAGAATTCACAAAGACATATTGACAGCCTCAAAGTTATTGAGTGGAGACTGCTATTACAATGGAAAACTTTTCGAGACAAAAATTGAAAAGAGTTATTGAAAAATAATATGAAAATTAAGTGGAATTTCAACTGATTAATAGTTATTTGTTATACAAGAGTGCAAAGTTGCTTTTTAACCGCGGGCTCAATTTTGATGACCGAGCAAGCGAAGGATTCTAAAATTGAAACACGAGCGTAGCGAGCGATATGAGTATCAAATTAAAAAGAAGTACCTATTAAAGTTCACTTATTTGAAAACTCAGTTTAAAAATGAAACGAGGTCAAAAATCTATGTAAAAACAATAATAAAAATTACTTAATTAATCGAATAATTATTTTAAGCAGTATTTTATTTGTTTAATATGTATTTGTTTGAAAAGTCTTATCAAGATTGTCACAAATGGAGTATTGCACACGATGTTCTAAATTCAAATCACTTTGCCGCTCTAGAGGATAAAAACGACTTTTGCGCTCAGATATCACAGATATCATCAGATGTTAACTACTCTTTCCGAGATGGTGGGATGAAAAAATATTTTCGTCTGTCTTAAAATATTTTCGTTTATTTTTATTAGCTTTCAACAGGTCAGCTCATTAATCTTACAACATCATATCGAATGATTCAATTAATTGCCTTCCAACCAAGCATAAAACAACAAAGTCTTACAAGATCAGATAAGAACGCACCACTGAACTCATAACATGGTCCAATAGTAAATAATAGTTAAGTTTTGACATAAAGCTAGGTTAAACAAGCGGAATTGATGTGTTGATACCATCTGTGTGTACTAGCCTTTCGAAATTTATGCGCGGTAGATAAAATCAGTGTTGGTCTATTTTGAAATTGATGGACTCTTTGAAAGTGGTTATTAGACGTGTGTTTGTTGATTCTGAATAATGTTTCCGTTATTATTGTGGCTGGAGTTTTGACATCTTGATTCTTGCGTTGACCTTTTAGGCAGTCAACTTAATGTGTACAGACAGATTTAGATTATTATATGGGAGACTGGCAAAGGGCTATTTAAAGGCCATAAATAATATACTAATATTAGTTTCTCACACATGAGACGACCTAAATAGACGTCGAAGCTTCTAATAACAATAAAACTGTAAACAAGAGCGTGAAATCAGTTAGAGACGTCCAAATTGCGAATAACGGCACACAAGGCAATGTAAGCAATTACCAAATTATAGCGGACACCGTTGCTTTTCCACAAGTAGCGTTTTGTCCAAATACTCTCAAAATTGAGGGCTATCGATGAAATAGACGCCTATTATTGTTCCCACGGTTCGGACATTGGCGTGTGCGGTGCTCATTACAACATGCTTCCGCAATTAGTGATGGGCTCTGGGCTTTCTCAGTGCTCGATTATTTGTGTCGATATGTGCGTGTGTACTACAAAACACTTCTGTCTTTGAAATTGAGATAAGGGTTTCAAATTTGCCTTTAAATTCCGCGAATAATTTCCAAGCTAGAATTTTTGAATTTTCGGTCCAATGAAGAGTTTGCGACTCGCAGTCTTCGGGTTACCTAGCATAATTCTCACATCAACTATACGTGGTTTTCGATCTTTAACTATTTTTGCAGTTCCAAAAATGTGTTGATCCTATTGAATTATTTACTTCCCTTGGGAGACGCTCGCAAGTTATAGAACAATAGATATTTGCATGTGTTTGCGACGATTAACTTTAAAGTAATAATTATTTTGTTCACATAGATACGTTCGTGTAAGTCTAGAAACTCTGTGTCAAAACAGATGTATGGGAGCATTCATATTACGTTTTATGCTAATGTTACAGTCGTGTGCACATGTCTGGAATAATATTTGGAATCCTCACCATTATTATCTTGAATGTGAGTTATAAATAACCTGGAAGCTTTTGAATATTATTTGTTATGTGACTAAAATAATTATGGATTCATTTAATTATACCACATTTTTTGGAGACATAATGGTTATTACAAGTAATTAAAGAGATTATCTAATATATAATAGATTGGGTGATCTTTCGTTAGTATAAGACGTTATAGCATCAAATGTGTGGTTCGAATTCTTAAGCACATTATTTAGAATATTAATTTAGTAGAAGAAATTTCACAATATTGTTGCAATTTGCATGAAAATGAAATATGTTGTTTTTAACACTCTTGCTATATTATTATTAGATTTGAGAAATTAATAAATTGAAAATATTCGACCATAGTTTCACTTCTCTTTGCCAAAAGCAAAACTTTGTGAAACAAAGATGAATCTAGGGAACACAACGGCAACTCCCTTTACATTGAACTATCTGACGACTTTGACTTACTTAAACCTCACTTTGAAAATAGCTGCGGTCAGACGGCATTTACTTGACAGAAAACCACAAAGCCATTTTATGGACGTGCCTTCTACCGCGCAATATTTTGAACAAGTTATTCCATCGAAGTATTTTTTGTAGGGAAACAATAAGCAATTGTTTGCGGAGTTCCGCAAGGAGTGATTTTAGGACCACTAACAAAAACTTAAACAGTTTTTTGATTTCAACTTGCTATTTTAAGTTATCTACGTACCTATGATTAAAAAGCATTTTATCCACTTACAATTCATTCAAAATCAAACATCATATAAAAAACTTTAACCCGTAAAATGAAATGACCCTAAAACTTCTCCACGTGACATTGCATTATACAACCGGCCCGCCCACACTGTGACCGTTTTACATTTCATGGCTTTATTCAGAAATAAATTGGTCATAACTAATTAACGAGATACCAGAACTATCGGCTTAACCGAACCACTTTTAATTGGGATTCCTATAAACCGATCGGGAGACGGAACGATTTATATGCATCTGATTTGTTTCACTATGCATATAGGTAAGACGTGTTTTATTTTTGAAGTTTCAGAACGGTGGATATAGTCAAGAATATTTGTATACAAAACTTTTTTTGCTGAGTTCATATTTCAGTCATTTGTCCATGTTTCTAACGATGGTTTCTAAAGTTTGAGATATGTCAATCATGTTATGACAAATCAGTTTTGATAATATTTTTGTGTTAAATCAAAAACTATTTTGGTTTAGAAATCAATAAATTGTCGTATAAAATGTGATTGGAGATACAAAATCACACTGCAGTGTTACCTAACATACTCTGAATAGTTACCTGCTATGATTATTTTCCACTGTAAAAGAAAACCTTCGCAAGCTACCTCAATTTATTAGAAAGTTTGAGAATCTATAATCAAAGAAACGTTATTTCATTGTTGTTTTATCATCTGACCCCAATAGCTTGAATGGCAGTGAGAACGTTTTGTTAGAACAATAGAAAACAATTAATATCGCTGCTTTAGCCATTTTCAATCTACGTTAGAAGTAACGGGTACAGCGTTTCATTCAAACAATACGGCTAATCTCTAATAAGCCAAATTAGGCTATTAATTAGAGCTATAGCGGTATTTCGGTAATTTGATGTGAGTAATGATCGATTTAATGTTGACAGTCCCAAAATAAAGGTGCCTTTTGTTCCATGATTATGTAAATTAAGAAAATAAGTCACTCCAAAATTCAATGAATCTTTAAAATTAATTGAATCATTGTACAATGCACCTACGCAACGTTTTCAATTTCTCATTGTCAAGTACTTATTCAATGAAAGATTTAATTAATTTCAATTCTCTATGTCTGACCGACTAAGGAATCACGCTATTAATCTCGGTTAGATAACCAATTTCTTCTTTCATTATCTAATTTAAGTGGAATTTAATGCAACAATGACTGGTCCCTAATTTCATTACCACCCACGGTTCAAGAGTGGCTGCGCGGACCGCGGTCAGTCCAACCCAACAATAGAGTATTGTCCACCGATGGAAACAAATTAGGATGATGACGAAGTGAAATTTTGTACGTGAAGGTTCTACTTCTTCGGCTAATTAGGATAAATTAATATTACCCTCAATGGAAGGACTGCGTGAATAAATCCTGGTAATGATAAAAGTCCCTACTAAACGACCCTAAGTTAAAGGGATTACGATCCCAAAATAAAAATTAGCATCAAATAAAGAACCAGAAAGTTAAAAGCAATCACATAACATTAAGCTATTATGTAACAACAATGCGAAGGTGAACTATCCAAAAAAAATCCTCAAAACGCGTATACCGTGAAAAGTTAAAAATCAAAATACGAGAAATTTGAAAATGATTGGGCATAAAATTGGTCGTTTCGAGACGATTTCTCGATGTTGTAGATAACTATTATGTGAACACTTGACAGGGTGTCGCCGCCGCGGGCATGACGAAGGAGCAGGCGCACGCGCAGGTAGACCCTTCGGAGAGACAGAGCACAACGCATTACTCCTCTCGCTCGCACCACGTGGTGGGGGCAGCAAGGCGCGGGCGTAAGCTTGTTGCCCGTGCTACATTTTATTTAGTTTATAACCGTTCTTTGGCGCCTTAGCACCGTCGAACTGAGTGCTGCGCTTGACCATTGTTTATCAATAGTGTTTCGATAAGAAAAACAACAGATGAGTGAAAAGGTGTTACGGATTCTTCAAGCTTATCGGTGCGTTGGCGCCAGCCGCCTCTGGCATGGCTCCACGCAAGATGCTTAAAGCTGCGGCTCTGCTGATTACTTTGGGATACTGCAGCCTACTGGTATACCAAGGTGGCGTTACTTTTAACTTCCAAGAAAGTCGTGCGGGATCTGTGCAAGTGTCTGACTTATCCATCGAACCAGTCAGGACCACCATACAAGACAGTGTAAATAAAAACATAACTCTAGATGACATTTTTATCAGTGTGAAAACTTCAAAACATTATCAGTTCACAAGGCTACCGATAATTTTGAAGACATGGTTCCAGTTGGCGAAAGAACAGGTAAACATTCAATACTCTATTTAAGTAAGGATTGATGATAAAATCTCATTGCTTGACAAAAATAACGCTAATGAAAGAATAGCTTTTCCAATAGGTAGGTATTTGGTTTGTATATGTTTACTGTAAAGCTTTAGTAGTAGTTTCTCTGAATGAATGTAGCATTGAAATCAAAACAACAATTGGAGCCCATAATGTTTGGAACTCGAATGTTAATGATGTTTGAATAGAAAGGATAAATACGTTCATTCATTTACTAACAGCACGTCAATTGTAAACAATAGCTAATGGTAGTCCAGAAATACATTCCTGATTACTGATTTTATTTGATTATGGAAATAATGCTTATGAACCTCCAAAAAACATTTGTCATTATGACAATGTTCTAATTAGATTTCTTTTGTGGTTATGTTTGAAAAAAATATTTGGGAATAATTTCTGATATTAATCTGAACTGAATGAGTTAAGCTTATGCATCGGTGGGTAATACCAAAGATTTCAAAATGGATGAACAAAATCTTGTTGGAGCAGATGGTAACGAGAAAGATAATAAACCCGAGACGAAATAAAATACGAAACAAGACAATATTACAGCTGTAAAAACAATGAGAATCTACAACTTTACCGTCCAAGACTGGAATTCTTTAAGTTTTACGATCCAAAACTGTTGCCTATAAACTTCTATTTACTTGACCTCTGCATTTCGATTGATAATTTGGATTTCATGTCGTTTTAAAAACACATAAATTAAACTTTACCACAATTTCACTGAACTCAAATAATAATAAAACACAAGGCTATAAAGGGGCTACCCGCAGAGTCAAGATTCAATACTGCGGTGATAAATCTTTAATAAATGCACCAGAAATGTTCCCAGCGGGACTAGCTTGTTCATAGACTCAATATTACCATCTAGTTTCGGAATTAGAAAAGAATGTCTTAATTCCATTTCTTATTCAACCTTCATTTATACAAATTGCTTCGAATGAACGAAGAAAACCCGTTCCTTGCCGTTTATTTCAAATTGCTATCGAATTAATAGCGAGTGCTTCTATATTATGGTGGTGACTTGATGCCAAAACAACGCTATTACCTATGCAAATATTTTCGTGAAACTATTAATCTTGTTATTCAAGTCACAGAACGTGTTTTTTTCTATAAAAGTAATATTATGTAAAAATATTCTAATCTTATGGCATGGCATTGATTTCAAAATTGTCAATACCGATTTTGAGCATACAATTTATACCTATTTCTTTTCTTAGATACAATCTTTCATTACAAGTATCATTAGCTGATAAAATCAAAACATCGATCTGATTCGATCTTTTCTTAAATACATTCAGATATTTTATTACGGCCTACAAACATGACCAAATCAACTTTCTCAGCTCAAATGCAAAACGAATTCATTTATTCGAAACCAATATATCCTCGCATACAATAGACAGCACTCGTGCTGCAGCCATTTAGCCAGCATTTCCTGAATCTGGAGCGTGCATAATCAACCGTTAATCCGGCGGTGCGCAAGCGCAGGACCGGCGCCATTGTGGACCCGCGCGTGGCACGGCGCGCGCGCAACACGTGACGTGATTGTGTACTTGATTTTGCCCTTTTGTGGCAACTCTTGGACGTACGTTCCTGATTTATAAATGGAATGGCTGCATTTTATGATTCGTTGTTGCAAACTGGTTTTGTGGCCTTTTGTTATTTTGTGTTTTGGATTGAGAATGCTACTTTAGGGATAGGGTTCTCTTGTTTAGGGATATAAGAGGAAAAATCATCATGCCAAGTATTTTTTTTTCAATAATCACTCCACACAACTTCAAGTGTCACTTTTTTTAAAACTTCCTAGGTACTTTGCTTGAAGCCCTTTCACGCAAAAACTGTCTCACCTTAAATAAAATTTTGTACAGACTGTTTAATGTAGAAAACAAACTGGCATCTGGATTACCCGAGCCCCACAAAACCAGAGAAATTTATTCCACCACATGAAACTGATTACATCTCGACAGAACCAATTAATATCACTAAATGAAAATGTACAAGTTGTTGCAACAAGGTACCTTTGTTTTATCGACAAGCAGTTACCGGTACACGTAATTAATTTTAGATCCAATTGGAACGATTCGATGCATTACAATTTCTCTCCAGCATTCTGAAAATTACATACAAACAAGATTTATTTATTTTAATGTAACAATCTCTACGTATATCATGTTAAAAGCCAATGATTCAATATTCTAACTTCTTTAAGTCTTTAATGCTAAAACTTTCCAACTAAAATACAATCGGAAAATATTTTTAAAGAAAATAAAAGTCCCGGTATTCAAGTTCTCTGCAGTTGCAGAAGTCAACTAAAGGAAATTAAAACTAATTTGAAGGGGCGAGAAGTGAGCAAATTAACTCCACTTGTGAACTGGTAAAACTTAACGTTACTTAATTGTTTAATGCAAGTCAGTCTTTGTACGGTAGGGAGTTTATAGTCTTTACGTTTGGACAAAAATATTTGGTATGTCTGGTAACTTTTTTATTTTGAGTTTGGTTTCTATCGATGTGAAGTAATTTTAACCAATTTGGTTCTTATTATTCACAGAGTCTTTTAATTTATCGCCAAGCTGCTTATACGTATAGCAGTTCATTTGTCTTGTCGTTTTGAACTATGGTCTTATTAGGGTATTTTCGATTGTCTTAATATAGTTTTAAACCTGCGTCCAAACGGTTGTTAAATTTCATTATATACTGTAACAATACTGTATTGTATGATGCATGTACCCCTTATTGGGATGTTACACTTGTGATAAGTGTCATTATTTGCTGAAGTTTAGTGTTTATTATTAATGATTATCGAGTAGTAAAAGGGTAAAATAAAAAAAGATCGGTCTTCAAAATGGTACAAAATACGTTTTTGGCAATTATTATCATGTATGTCAACCTGACGACGGGTGCCAGCTTTCTTCTGGTTGATTCTTCTTCCACTCCTTTTGACAGCTTGCCTGATAAAATGGCAATCATTTAAAGTTTCCTTTACTAGTAAATTGGCACGCGTGAAAAGGGCACACTTAATCTGAAGCCATGTTGCCGATAACAATTACAATGCGTTACTTATGGTTTCTGTTATGTTGCTGAGTCGTGAAATGGTGAAATCCTAGTACAGGAAGTGTAATAATATATTACGTACAGAATAGGCACGTGTGACATTATTATTTTCTAAATAAAAGTCAATTAATGTTGCTACTTATAGTGGGTCGATTCCGATAGACCTGATAAACTGATATAAAGATCTGTGATTTGCAAAAAGTGGACTACCCCAAGTAAAGTTATGACGAGTATGTAGACTAATATAAAATATCTAACTGAATCGTGATTAAGGTTTATTCTAAATTGACACTAATTGCGCTGATTTAAAGTGCATAATTGCACGTAATGAACGGTACACCTGAGCAGACATAACTCTTTTAGTTCATGTTAAAGTCGCTATCGTATCCGTCAGGTATGTTTAACTTAACGTTTGCTTAAGCAACTTATCAAGATATCTTATTGCCTCAACCTGAGCTTATCAGCGCTATTTTAATATGTTCTGAGAAGTCGGCGGATGTATTGTGTAGCATTTTTGTTGTTTTAACTCGAGGGTGATAAGAAAAGGTAAGGTAGGTAAATTCTAGTCTTTCTGTTAACGTAGCTTTAAGAGCGGGAATTTTTAGAAAGTTTTTTTCTAAAGAAGGAACTGCATTTATTGAGTTAGATAACTCATTTTGACTCCTTTTGAAGAAATTTTACACTTGTCAAAAAAGCTGATTCTACCTATTCTTTGATTTTATTGATATTTTTAACCGCATTCACTGCTTGTAATTTTTTATCAAAGGTAGTAAGGTAGTCCCTGCTACTAAATAATCATTGCTCATTATCTTCCTAACTTAAACCACCAGAACTCCATACAAAACATATATTATCCATTCCATACAAATCTAAGTACAAATTACAGTTAACCAGCCGTTTCCGCAGTTATAATAACCAATGGTCAGATAAGGCAGTTAAGGAGAACAGGTTCTTCGAAGGCTTAGATTGCAAGACCACCCGGTTCTGCAATCTCATAAATTATTTCGTGTAGTACCTAATTACAGGAAGGGACGAGATAAAGGATTTAAAGGTAGTTTGAAAGTCCTGTAGGTGACAACAATGAGTGAAGTGAGAACCATGTATAAGATATACCTGTATACCATTATATTATATACCAAATGTACCTATGACAAATGCTTTTGGAGCCTCAAAATCTAGTTGCAGTGTTATAAAAAGTTAGGCTTATAGGAAAAAACCAGCAAGAAACTTCACATACATTGAAACAGCAATAGCACTAAGTATTGTTATAGACTTTGAAAGAAAGAAAGAAAGAAAAATATTTTTATTGGCACAATACATACACAGTATATAACATAAATTAACAGTAAAATAAAAGTATCACCGAAAACAATTCAGATAAAAAATAAATAAAAAATAATAATAAAATAGGCTCAACATTTAAAAATATAATAATAAAAATTGTGCCAACAAGGTCACAGCTCAGCATATTGTCAAGTGACCACACTGTACAACAGTACTGGCCACCCGACGCTGGTTTTCAGCTGCAACCCACGAGTGTCGTACGCTCGAAATTATTAAAATCTACTGCTACCGATACCGTCTTAAAATTCACTCCTTATTCCAAGATTAATAATAGTTAGTAAATACATATCATAGATATTATTATATAATGATTAGTGTGTGTGTCAGTGAGTGTGAGTGTACCTAGTGTTTTATAGTTTTACACGTGCAGAAAGGACAAAAATAAGACAATATAAGCCACAACAAACAGCAGCCATACGAAGCCTGTAAAGGTTATATGGGAGAAGAGGTTATACAGACATTTTCATATCGTTTTTGATGCAGTAGTAGAAATTCTTTTAATTTCACCTTAAAAGTCACACTGCTTTTTGCTTTTTTAATGGGGGGTGGAATATTATTCCAACACTTTGTTGCTGCATAGCGAAAACTCCCCCTGAATGCTGCGGTCCTGTGTCTCGGGATAGAAAGTTGTGGAACACAATTCCTTCGTACTCTGCCAGTGTAACCATGTGTCCATTCAAGCTTATCATACAGATATAGGGGTGTGCGTGAATGTATGACACTAAACATTAAGCTGGCTAAGTGCAGTTTTCGTCGTGCATTCATTTTTAAAGTTGCGTTTATTAAAAATGGAGTAACGTGACTTCTAAATGGTATGTTGAAACAAAATCGCGCACATGCATTTTGAAGTCTCTGTATCATACGTTCCGTTTTGGATAGTAAGCGCGGGCCATACACAGAATCAACATAATTGAGCTTAGATAAAATCAAAGACTCAACAAGTAAAATACGCAAATCTTCAGACAGATAGGGACGCGCTTTGTAAATCACTTTTAGCCTGTAGAAACAATTTTGGATTGCCTCAGTGACATGTTTCTCAAAACGAAGGTCCGCGTCCATAATCAGACCCAGATTACGTGCCTCATAAACACGATCTATAGGTTCTCCCATTACTCTTATGCAGAAAGTGGCGGCGTTAATTGCGCTTAGCTGGGTATTAGTACCAAAAAGCATGTACTTAGTTTTTTGTGGGTTTAAGACCAAGGAATTGCGCTTGGACCAATTTACAATTCGCTCCAGGTCATCATGCAGGTCTTTCAGTGCTCTTTCGTACTCATGGGGTTTAAAGGAGATGTAAATTTGAGTATCATCCGCGTAAATGTGGTAACTACATTTTTATATTCGTCGTTATGTCAGCGCAATACAAATTAAATAATATAGGTCCGAGTACGGAACCTTGCGGCACGCCTCTACTAACCGAACGATAAGAAGAAACATCTATGGAACCGTCTGTATGTCGTATTTCTACGAACTGAGTGCGTCTGTTAAGGTAGCTATCGAACCATTTTACTGTGTCCACGTCAAAGCCATAAAAGTCATTTTAGATAGTAAAGAGGAATATTAATACAGTCAAAAGCACGGGAAAAGTCCAACAAAACCAACAGTGTGCACATCCCGTTGTCTTGTGCTGATAGAATATTATCTGTTACATCCAGAAGCGCAGTGGTAGTGCTACGGGCTTTCCTAAATCCGGATTGCATATCGGGCAGGATATTATTTTTCTCTAGGTAATCAACCAGTTGCGAAGAAACCACTTTTCCATAACCTTGAGAGCACAGGCAAAATGCTAATCGGTCGTAGATCCTTAATATCTGCGGCATTAGGTATTTTAGGTAGTGGACGAATTTTTGCCAATTTCCACACCTCGGGAAAAGTTGCTATTTCAATAGATCTATTAATTATAGATGTTATACATTCTAATGTTGCAGGCAATGTCAAAATTACCATGTTTATATTAATATTATCACATCCCTCTGCGTTAGACTTAACACTATTCAGAATTCTCGCGATATTTGACTGCGTTGTAGGTTTTAAAGTAAAACTTGAGGAGTTGTGTCGCGAAAATTCGAAATAGGTCAGTTCAGAAAGACTGACTTCATCATTACCTGGCACATTTAAAAAGTGGTCACATATAGCATCTGGATTATTAAGATGCAACGGTAATTCAATGTCATTTTTAGGTGGAAGCAAAGTATTCTTTAAGTTTTTCCATAGCAATTTGGGGTCCCGTGCCTGATGGTTGATATTGTGCGTGAAATAAGCAGATTTCTCCCGATATAATGACACATTAACCAGAGACTTAAGCTCACTGTAGCAAGCTTTCTTGCCTTCAGTTTTATATTCCCGGTATTCGTCATTAGCCTCGTTCCTCAAGCGAATCATTAATTTAATGGTGTCAGTTATCCAAGGATAAGAACGCTCTCTTATAGTACATGTTTTCTTTGGTGCGTGAACATCAAATAACGCAACTAGAAATGAATTAAACGTATTAACCATTTCATTAACGTCACGTAATTCAGTTATAGCCTGCCAGTTGAAAAGATTCAAGTCTTGTTCAATTTCTTCCTTTGAAACTTGATTTAAAGGTCTATAACAGATTGTCTTAGGAAGTATTTTTGGTCTTTTGAAATTCATCTCACACGTCACGAGTGCGTGCGCACCCAAATCAGGTATAGCTTCCACAGCCACAGAGCGGGCCTTAACATTTGTGCAAATAACATCAATCAGTGTGTCTCCATGTACCGTGGTATGTGTCGGTGTAGTCACTAATTGTTTTAGGTTCATACAATCTAGAAAGGACTGTAACTTGCCTGTTTTTGGGTCAGAGTCATTTGTCAAGTTAATATTAAAATCGCCCATCAATATTATAAAGTCACACTGAGTTACACTATTCAATGAGCAAGATATGGCATCCAAAAATAAATCAACATCCTGCCAAGGCGGGCGGTATGCTGTGCCTATTGCGAGTTTAGCCCCACAAACGCTGAGCGTGAGCCACATTTGTTCCACAGAGGCATATAATGGATCAGTAGGATGCGTATGTCTACGCACAGTGAGACCGCGTTTGATATAGAAACCAACGCCTCCACCCTGCCCCCTTACCGACAATGGTCGTGGTATATGGCGTAGTCTATATCCAGGAATCACGGGTGCACGCCCCTCTTCACCGACCCGCAACCAGGTCTCATTAATGGCCATGATGTCTACATCGCGCTGTAGCACAGCCACCGTAAGCTCATCGTGTTTAGTTCCCAAGGAGCCAGCATTCCAAAGCCCAACTTTGAGTAATTTTATTGTCATTTTATTTTTGCCCTTAAGACTGTAAATGTGTTATATAAATATATACAGATTTTGTGACGTGTAACTCTTAACATAAATATATTATAAATTAAATCAGAACAAAGAAAGCGATCAACACCGTGGGCTACATACAGTAATGGAAATACACAATAGTTAGAACAGACAGCAACAGCAAACATAATAATGCAACAGTACCTATAAGCAAATATGCGTGTACACTAGGCAAATACAAAAATAAGTTATTTTATGCACATACAATATCATAAAAATATCATTTAAAACCTAAAAGTAGCAAAATTCACGAAACATATTGCAAAGCATTTAAACAAAGTTATAATTCTAATACACTGACAATATTCGAGAAGTACCACATAACTATAAATTCCGGTAATTATGTTAGAAGATGATAGCCAACTTATTTGACGGGAAAAACGTTCAATGTCGGATTGCATTCTAACTTGCACCACCGATTTGCCCTCTTCCTTGCGAGCAAGTATACGCCCATCTCTTGTCCACGAATATTTCCATCCGCAACGAGTCGCAGCCTGACGTGTCATGTAGAACAATTGCCTGTTAGATTTTGTCAGGCGCTCGTTCACATAGATCCGTTGTGATGCCCCGGCAACTCAATGTCAGCAGTGCATAGATTCCGACGAACACGCGCGGCGTTCAGGATACTGTCACGAGTAGTGCGCCTTGCCAACCTGGCAACAATAATGCGATGGCGAGAAGCATCCTCTCCCTCGACGCGGTCTCGCAGCACATTACCCACGCGCCTTACAAATACCACGTCACGCTCATCAAGCGACACGCCTAATTTAATGGCCAGGACGTTCAGTAGCTGGGTTGTGTTCTCCCCCTTAGTCTCCGGCACACCGGAAACTTGCACGTCATTGAGTAGCGACTCCTGCTCACGCTCATTGAGCTGCAGCTTAAGTTCACCAACAGTCGTTTCTAACTCTGCAAGACGAGGAGAGACCGTTTGCTCGATTTTTTCCTCCACCGTAGTAACTCGGACTTCCAGTGCGTCGACTCTGCCCATCAACTCCTCGCGGAACTCACGGACCTCAGTCCTTAACGCATTAACTTCGTTCCGAAGACAACGTATCTCTAAGGCAATTGAGAGTGAGTCTTCCAGGTTATCACGGCCTGGCGAATCACTCGCCATGCGTTTGTAAGCGCGAGATTGGGTATTTACATGCGTAACGTCAATCGCTGCTGGTGTAAAGATGGGCAGACAGGTGTGTTGGTGTTATGGAGTGGTGTTTTAGCCCAACAAGAAGGACAAACCCAGTTTTCATTTGATTTAGCGGAGTCTGGTGTTACATATACGCAGACCGGGTGATAGTTTTTCTCACACCGTTTACATTTAATTGATCTGTTCGAAGATATATCTTCACTACAAACATCACAAATCATATTCATTTTGAATTATCGCAAAACAACGTTAGCGTTCGTGAACAAAGGCAGTGACTCAGCTAGCAAGCGGCACGGCGAGTACATGCGCCGAGTGAGTGGCGGTGCGTGATATATGAGCAAGCAGCGCAGCAATAGGCCGTACGTATGGAAGCGGCGGCGACAGCGATAGTGATACACAAGTGAAGTATCAGGAACATATCACAGAAATAACTGAAATCAAAATCCTTAACATTTGGATACACAAGAATATCGATAAGACACCAAATCTCATTCAATTCTTCCAATAAACCATGTTGACTATAGATTTTGAATCCTTCCCTATGATACTTCATACTTCCCAAATATGAAACACAAACAAAAATATTGTACAAATCTGAAACGATGTAGCGAAGTTATATGAGGCGTCTCACCACCTCAGTCAAACATGTCGCGAACAAACCTCGCCCTGTCTAATGCTATTTACTGAACTGGATACAGATATTGAGTACTGGAAGGTGCAAATTTTATAAAACCACAAAAGTAAAGTAAGAATAGGTTGAGGTGCAAATGGGTTTTGCTACACTTTTTGTCAATATCTAGATAGTTTTATCCACATCATACCAACGGGAAAAAAGAAAATTAGTGATATACATATGCATAAGTGTACCTTCGTAACCGCAGTTTAGACCTTGCCAAACCAATACGGATACTTTTCGGTATAAAAAAACCGTTGATACGTCCTTAACATTAATTTATTCCAGCCAACTAACTTGACCACAGAAGCATAAATTGTCGACAGAACCGTCATCAACCTATCATGGTCAATACAAACTTTTTAGTCGAACGTACCAACGTTCTTTTATTTCTGACTACTGCATTTAAATGTATGTAGGCAGAGATGAATCGTATCTCATCGCCTACGTTCAGCATTAACCCATTGCCCTCAGTTGACTCCTATGAACGAGCTCTCATGACAAACGCACTTCGGTTTTTTATCCATTCATTCATTCCATTCATTGCTCAGCCCGTTCGGAGTTGTTAGAAATATGTAACAGGTTGTCTGGTAAGAAATCGATCAAGTTTATTCTTCTGTTTTTGTTTAAAGGCTGATCTTTATTTGCTAATTTAGAAATCGTATTCGGTGTAAATGATGCTACAAGTATTATCCCAATGAGTTAAAAAATATGTCTTCTGTGGTTTAACCCGATAATGAAGCTTTTGCTAGTTTTGTTCAGCTCCATGGGTCCGATTTTCACTTCCTCTTTCATTTTTTAAGATAGAATGTGTTTTATCTCAAAAGATAGGTCTTTTCTATAAATTTAAGTCTTTGTCAAAGGTATTTACAGAACAAGATATTCTATAAATTTAAGTCTTTGTCAAAGGTATTTACAGAACAAGATATTGCTTGTCGGCTGTGTTTTGTCAACAGGCAACAAGATTGCGGCTTTCCGTCCTAAATACTAACTTATACTACCTATGTTCTGTTCATTAATTACAAATTATGTATTTCCTAATAAATAACTAATGTTGATCAAATGAAGCCTTTCAGGTATTTCAGGTACTGTAACTTTTAGAAAGAAAAGTATTTACACGAATCCCAAAAACTGAGTAGTAACTTTGGTAGCGATCGGTACCGAAAGTCATTTACAGTCTGACCAGCTTACTGATACTCCCATGTTCGGACTTAGGAAGCGGGACATTTTTTTCATAGTAGGTTAACGTCTAACTTTACGAACAATGTGGGCTTATAATAATGTTGACATTTTAAATATTCGACTAGGCACCCTGAATATTATCATGACTACCTAGGTACTTCAACATACATTACTTACCTATAGGTAGGCTTATAAAACGACAATACAATGGAATCCCTATAAAAAGTGCATTCCGTTTTTTTATTGCGACACTGCCACGGAATACAAACGTGTCGTATTTTCTTACAACCTAAATAAATAAAAATCTTCACAGAATATCATTATCTCTTATGTCAGCATTAAATTGAAATTCTAAAGTCAATATCTAAAGTTTATTTAGGAAGTTTGTGTATTCGTTTCTGCGAAATTTTACTTAGAAATGTAGACCACCAAAAGTGTTGTTTGTTTGCTTACGAGCGATTATTGTGTTGATGTTACGTTTAAGTACAATAGATATGTTTGGGTAATTATTTCAATGTTTTGTTATGTTTAATTACTGTACATAATTTTGTTGAGTAAATTGGTAATGAGGGATAAGTAGGAATAATTTGTCAAATGAACAATTTCGTTTTCCTCGTAACGAAAATCTTTATAAGGTATTTTAGGTGTGCTTTATACTTATGAAATGAGGATTTTACAATATTTATTGTTCACGTTTTAATAGTCGTACATTTCATAAACATTCTAATTTGGTAATTTCTGTTAATGAATAAATTACCAAAAAATATAACCAAAAACATTTTAATGAGACGTTAGACGACAAAAGAACAGATAATTTCAAAAGAAGAATGCTTAAAGGTACTTTAAAGAGTTCAATTAATAAAGGTATGTACATGTCCCATATAAAAGTAATTTTGAAAAGTCATCAAACTTAAAGCCGTCATTATAATATTCATAATCATGATTTTTAAACGGTCTCCATCATGTTTCTGTATAGCCAGTGGCAATGATCAAACATTGAATGGATAATCATTTCAAATGAAAACGTTTAAGAGGTTAAACGAACCCTTTGTGATTGATCATTATAATTTTACGCTTAGAGATAACTATGTACTGATTTAAATAGTGATGTTTAAGGAATAACTGTTTTCATCATCACATTTGGGTATGCAGTATTGTGACTTTGAATGGTTGTAGCATTACATAAGAACTCTTATAAAACGTATTATTTGGCAGATTTATTATTCTCTGTCAAACAATTACATAATAGTGCCCTGGCTTCTGTCAGAGACAGAAAAATACAAACAGCGGAATCGATATCCGCATTTTTGGGAAGTCGGTTTAAACGAGAAATAATAGTTTTAACTAGGTAAATCTTATCTACCGTTACTTCATAAGATATTTGCTTCATATTTGATTGCTTCCTACACTTCGAACAATTATCCATAAGTTAGTCTACTCATCCCTAATAGAACAAACACCATGTTTAACAGAGGTCAACATGTCAATTACAACTCGCAAATCAACCAAGTGTGCCAACATTACCATAGCCATATAAAATTGAAGCACAATGACAATGATTCGTACACATGGAGAACAAAATGATTACCGGAGATGTCATAACGCACAATTTCCTAAGAAAACCGCGCCAAAATGCGGGTGTTCGAGGGACGAGGAACGTTACTGTCCCTGCCCTTATACGCCTTCTCTGGACCCGTCCATATTTTGTAATATGTACCAAAAATCATTTACAGATATCTCAAAGACCCCGAACTACTCGTTAGTTCACTCCTAACTGACCGTTTTTATCACACCTACTGTACCCTGTTTGACCTACAAGAAGGCGCCTGACCTATCTGCAATATGGCATGTCCTCTCATCTTTCCTTACTCCGTGTTTGTCCACATAGTGACGCTCACGACCCGAGCTATATTTAGATAGCACAATGCTCAGTTGCGCTGATAACTTTAATAAAGGCCTTGCTTAACAAAGGGTTGGTAATAGGCTGTAGTTTATTGTAATATGCTGTAGTTTATTGTAACAGACTGTGCCTAAAGCCGAGGATTGGTTTTGTTGCATCATTTTAGATGTTTGATTTATTTTGTGAATGGGTTATCGAACTAAAGATTAGCCACTGATTTAGTGGCTAAATTAGGAAGAAGTTATTCGTTTTACTCGAGTTATTGATTGATGACGAAATATTGGTGGTAATATTCGTCTATTAAATCGAAAAATTTTAAATCTAGTTCTTAGGTTTCTTTTAACACATTACATTTTCTTAGTTGAAACAGTTAACGGTTACATTTCTTAGATGTTTTCGTAACACATCAAATGAAGGGGACTGAAATAGTTCTAATAGTTTACTTGATGTACTTCAATGATTACTTCTGATAATGTTGCACTACAATGATTGCTTCTTGATTTGACTACACCTTCTCATACGATATTCAGTCGTCAAACGCTTGCCGCATTGAGCTCTCAATTGCAGTCGACCTATCGACCTGGTGTAAACGAGCCATTATGGCTAGCTGACATTAGTATGGTGAAAGGAAAATGAGATGATTTCGAAATGTTTTAGTTTTCATACAAACTGCATTTTACTTTTTATAGCCAGTTGCATAGCAAACAATTAAAATAATTTTTATTATACCATTGACAACCTGTAATTAGATAGCTTTTTTACATTCGAGATCAATAACAATAAATTGTTTTTGTTGCAGACATGGTTCTTCACGGACACAGATAACCCACAACACCAACGTCAAACAAGTAAGTCAACACTTTTACAAAACTTCAATAACATTATGACCAAACATAGACTGTGCAATCGCCAAACAATTTTAAACCTTACTCCATTGTAATAAGGACACTTGTTTACAGACGGACACATGGTAAACACGAAGTGTTCGGACTCGCATCAGCGAAAACATCTATGCTGTAAAACATCCGTGGAATACGACCATTTCCTTGAGAGTGGTAAAAAGTGAGTATCAATATTTCAAACTTTTCTATAAAATTTTGATTGCGGCAATTTGACTCTTATTTCCTGAGACACAAAGGCTAATCTGAACAGAAACAGGGATAAAATTTTCAAGTGTTATTGTAATTTTATTTATTACATTTTAGTTCTTATTCTTTGGTAGATAAGGGCTATATTTTGGGAAGGGATTGGCGATAGATTTATTTATCGTAAACGTGTTGGAAAGTTTAACGAGATAAGCGTGTTTGTCCGATAGTTGGTGGAGATTGTTTTCTTAGTGGACGCAAATCTTTTTGTCCTGAGCAAGTAATATTCTTTTATGAGCAGCTTTTACGGGTTCGATCATATTGATGGTATCGTTCCCCTTCTAAATTGACAAAAGATAAGACCAATTTGAGATTTACTTTTTAAGATCAAATAATTTCGATAAACCTTGGCTAGACATCTTCGTAGAACAAGATCGGAGTCACTGTCTTCTTTAACAGCATATTTTGTTGCACTTTGCTGCGCTTGAGCTTAAATAGAAAATACTAAAGCTAATTATGTCAATGATACAAGCTGTCTCCCTATATCTTAATCTCGGAAAATTAATGGACCACATGCCCTTTGCCAGAATCTAAAAAGTTCATAAACTTTTTCCTCATGACATGATTAGTGAATCTCAAGTATCTGATTTATAAAACCGCCAATTTAATTCCAATATATTTATCCTTATACGTAATCATTCTGTCCAAACAGACCTAACTCCTACACAAAAAGTTAAAGCCAATCCAAAATCACCCTCGGGTTAAGCAGAAAGTCTATCATCACTAATTATAGCTGCCATAGCTGGCCTTCCAATACAACGACACATCAGAGCAATTATAACGCAATCAAAATAACGTTTGTATGAAACAAAACGAGTGATGGATGTGAATTAATCAGAACTGTAATTATAAATTTAGATGCTAAGCTACAATTATTTGAAGGCTCTTTACATGTGTGATCTCACGCACCGTTTGTTCTGAAAATTGGGTAGATGCTTTGTGATATAAGTCTAGCTAATTCTGTTCTTAGAAAGAAGTTCAGAATTAAAGCAATGTTGATTGACACGAATTAATCGACTTTTGTAGCAACTGAAGATCACAATCAAAATTCCAAAGATTCTTCAAATAAAAGTTAACTGACATGCAAACAGTTCGATTGGTTAATTAAGAGCAGGAAATCGAACATGTAAATTAGATGCAGGAAAATAGCACTCATTGCCCAGCGCAGGCGGAAACCGTAATTCAAGAGGTCAAAGGGGCTTTGCAATCTGAATGCAATACACTACGATTCAACTTATTGAAGGATTCATTGGAAAATACAGTGTGTTGTGTCTGAGAGCACTAGACACAAGCACTGGCCCGACAGAAGTGATTAGGGGACACAAATTGATCCCAATAGAAATTTTCAACTCGAAATAACTTGAAATCGCTCAACTGATTTAAAGTTAAGTGCTCAGCAATCAAAGGAAGTTTTTCGAAATTCATAAGCTGAATAAATAAACGAAGCTATTAGTTGACAAACATAACACAGCAGTATTATAAACTCCTTCAATATTTTTCTACTAAAACGAGCGTGGTTCGAAGTTTTTCTAAACCGCAGTTAATCAAAACCCGCAGTGAGTAAGTTTTTGTTTTCACTAAAAACAAAACGCTCTTAACTTCTGTTTTTAGAAGCAGTGTCTGTTTAAATATTGAACACAAACTTTGGACGACTCTAATGACGGAATTATGTTTAAGAAAACATCTTTCTGCGTTCTAAATATCTCGCATCAAATATTCATATAGTGAATCTCGGTACTTTAGTACATTCGCTCATGACATCGTATAACGACCGACTGCACTCCTAAAGAACATTTTTAGGAGCACATGAAGCAATTTTGAAAGCAGATTAAAATTTCTCCCGTTTGTGCCGTCTCTCCAATAGGAAATGTACTTTTTTTCTCCAGTCCATATCAGAAGTTGACAACAATGTAAAAACGGGTATTACCGCAGTTCGGATTTTCATACTTTGTTTATTCATTTGAACAGAGAGTATTTTAGTAAACCCAGTGCCTGTTGAAGGTTTTTTAATCAGTAGACAACAGCGTTACCAGCGAAGCTCAACGTTCAAACACAAACAACAAACGTTAATGGTTTTTGAAGAGCAAGTTCAATATTATTTTGGGCTCACAATAATTTTCACGCGTTTACTCAGAACCGACTTGTGTTTTTCTTGAAACTCCTTCGACTATTCCCACAGTTGTGTTTTGAAGTACAACCCTAAAACGCATTAGTATCACATTTCAATGTGTTAAGCATCATCACTCTTGTATTATTGGGCCTTCTCGTTGATCTAAACGGGGACACATTTACAAGAATTCGATACTTAGGAGGTCCATGCTTGTCACTATTATCGGAACAATAAACCTCCTTTCTTGCTTAGCCATGATGTAAAATATTCCGTTCCCCATGAAAAAAGATATTATGTAAATTATGTTCTGAACAAAGTTAAATTGTTATTATTTATCCTTTATATGGAACATTTAAATGCTATGTTTGAATACCCACAACATTTCCCATAGGCCTCCTATACAAACAGAGAGTAATTGAACGTTTCCGGCTGAATGAAGCTATTAATTATATGCCGCCTAACAATCTCCTCGGCATGAGTTGTGATTCATAGTCTATTGTATAGAGCTTTTGTAAGGTGTCGCTCAAGTCTCGTTACTTGCGCCCATTAATTTTCTTTGCCTACGCATCAATTTGTCCATAAAACTGAGTTGAACCTTTTGTAATAAACGTCCAATGCGGTGATCTTTTGTAGGCAGTTCTTCCGTAACAAATGAAACGGGATGGATGTGATGGCATCGCAGTGCAAGGTCAGAGGGATCGTTTGATTTTATTGAGAAGGATACTATGACACGTAGGGGAATTGTTGTTGTTGCGAGAGCATTTCCTGGAGGGGGTTTTATTTACTTTGAGCAAGTTGCAAGTTCTACTTTTGATCATAATTATTGGTAAAAGAAAAGTGTGGATCAAATTTTGCTGACTATATAAGAAGTTGATCAAAGCTGCAAATCTTTTACAATAACATCACGCACCGTCAAGGAAATAATAATCCTTGTAAAAGAAGTAGGATCCAAAAACATCAAAATATACATCGGTTAGGAGCCGAACAGCTTTTTCATTGGCCCCAGGTGGACTGTAATAGGATTATCGTACGTTAGCGGTATAAGCCTCACTGGATACGTCAAACGGATTGTTACGTACAAAATTACTAGTCACTATGGGGCCTTTTGTCCGATGCGAACACGGAATTGGTTATGATATTCTACTGTACGTTCTGCCGAAATGAGGATAATCTTCACATCTTTCTTTTTCTGCTAAACTGTTTATGGGATCGTTATTAACCTTAATGTCTTCCCGTGTCTTCATTTTTATTTTTTTCTTCTATTTTGCTGAATATTTTTGGCTCTTGCGCTTACTTAAATTATTTTCACTGTTCTTGTTACCAATAGTTACTATGTATTGAATTAAGATTTTTAACTAAAAATGTCAATCTTAATGTAACTTGTCTTATTTTTTGTATCGTAAGTCCATCACGAACAACCGGTCTGATGGTAATCTCCCCGGTATTTATTGCTTTCTTAACATCTTGATTTCCATTTTAAAGTCTATTTTTATTAAGAACAAGAACGTTTTGGTTGAGATGAAGATCAATCTTTTGATACAAAATGAATCATTTTCGACAATTTAATAACTTAATTTTTGTTTCTTGAACACAAAAAAATATTTATTATGATTATATTCCGCTAATGTATGGAAGCATAATTATGTAATTTCCATAATTATGTTTTTCCTTTACAAAAACTCACTTCATTCCATCATTAATCTGTGCATAAAAAGTGTTGATAATCTTGCTATGTAATCCTCATCGTAAGAAATCAAAAGACGTTGTTGCATAAGAAAATCCCGTTTAACATGAAGTTGTATATAATGTAAACTCAGTATCAGGCATATAACTAACTGCAATTATGGGCGGATATGGAAATAATAAAGCAGTGAGTAATTCGTTCGGCTTTGCTCGGTTAATAACATACTTAAGCTTAGGTCCGCCTCGTAATAAATAGTCTCGATCTGCAATTAAACAGCTGTCTTGCAAGAAATACGCGTCGACCGATCCAATTTCGCAAATGCAAACACGATATGCAAGAAACTCGATCCAGATTATATAGTTGGCGAGTGGCAGCCATTTGTCGTACGCCATATTGCAATATGTGGTCACGGGTTGCGTATACGCAGCTCCTGTTATTTGCCGGCGAGTGTAATGTTAGTAAATTACACCACAACGCTAATTATTGGCACCCGAAGCGAAATTCTTGTTCGTACGACTTTATAAACACTTTGTACTCGCAATTATTGCGTTCCGTAATTCTGGATGCAGCTGGTTACTTTGTGGATACCCGTTTGACGATCAAGCGTTTTTAAATTGTCGGTTACTTTTATGCCGCGTATAATGGAACCAATTCTTTACCTTCATCGTTATTTTTATTTTTGAAAATCGAATAATGAGATTTCATAACTCCTGCGGTGATGTTGTTTTTGAATGCAACTTTTTAAGACTTTTATTTTTGTTTTAGGTGGTTCTGCCACTTCGATGATGACAACTACGTCAACGTGCCACGTTTGGTCACAGTTCTACAAAGGTACAATCATCAAGAAGACTGGTACTTGGGAAGACCGTCTGTCAACAAACCGCTCAGCATTTACAACAAGCCTGCTGATAGGGTAAGGAATTAACAATTCACCTTCCAAAATAATCCTTATAAATGGGTCGGCTTTTAACGTGATTGATTTAATAAGTTTGTTATAAAAGTTTAATTTGTTACAGCTGATGTTCTCGTTTTGGTTCGCCACGGGCGGTGCCGGGTTTTGTATAAGCAGGAGTTTGGCTTTGAAAATGTTACCTGTTGCGAGGTGAGTGATTCAAACTTTCTAATTAAAACGTAATATCGCGAGATTGCCGTATTAACTTTGTTAAATGAAACAAAGGATTTCACACCGTGCCAAATAATGTGTTTTATAAGCGGTATGGCTGGTTTGAATTGGAAAGCTTTTGACTTTTGATGTAAAATGTTAATTTTCCCAAATATTGGCTCAATTTAACTGTGTTCTTTGTTACAGTGGGGGTAGATTCATCAGTGTGTGTGAAGGCATTCGGTTACCAGATGATGTCACCATGGGTTTTATCATAGGTGAGAATCATTTGTTGTCACTCTCGTGCGTATATCTTTCTTATATCATTTTGAATGTTTTAAAAAGTATCGCTTTATTGTTTTCAGAGCACGTAGTCAAGAAGAATTTGACACTAGTACCAGAGTTTCATTCTCATTTAGAACAAATGAAACTATTGCCGACAGACACATTTCGGGATCAAATCTCCTTCAGTTATTCTGGTCCTAGGGAGAAAATGAACGTCATCAATGTACCAGGATTTGATACAAGATATGACCCTACCAGGTAAGGAAACAATAGTTTGATAGTCTTGATTTGTAGAAATCTTACATTTAATTGAGTTTAGTTTAATAACATAACAAGGCCTATAGTACAACCTTGCAATATTTTAATAACTACTGCTACTGAGTAGCATTCAGGGACGCCGAATTTACATGATCTCCCAGGGGGTGCAACACCACCAACTTTCAGACTCTGGGTTCCGTAGTGAAAGTTTGTATGTGTAACTAAATTGAATTATTTTATTTTGTTCCAGATTCCTGTCTCTTCATTGCTTCCTATTTCCACATTTCAAGTTCTGTCCTAGATAGCATCATCATCAACATTTTGCAAGGAAAAGGATCAAAGCTCTATAAGTCACATTAATTTAAAACCAACATTGAAATCTTCCATAGAATTCGAAAGTGCAATAAAAGTCCAATTATGAAGATCAGATATATAAAAGAATATTTTTTGAAGATTTTTATTAAATAGCTTAGTGTTGTGATATTAGTTTTACAAAGAAAAACATCATGTATTGAAAATTTAAATTTGTAAAAACTGACTATGGTGTAAATGCTTTTAACAAATTGTATATAAATCTTTATACAAATTGTAATGTCTATAAGAAATCTGTGATATTAGAATATTCTTGTATGTAGTTATTAATATAAATGTTGTATTTAAACGTCTCTACAGTCAAATGTTATGACATTGTTTGTAAATGTAGTTGTTTATAAAATAAACAATTTTGAAATATTTATTTCCGCCTTTTTTCTGTTTTTACATAGCCCTTCTTCTTGTATCCCAAACCCAGATAGGACGACATGAAGATTATGCAAGCAAAAATATTTGAGGCTTGTAGTAATAGTCCGCATAAGGCATAATACATGATGCCATTCCTTCTTGCAGTATATTAAAAAAAATCATTTATACTTGATATAAGATTTCATACTAAACTGCTGTCTACAGTGAATTTCCATTGGGAGAAATAACAAAAACTTATAATCAAGACGACAAAGAAGAAAGTACTATATTCACGTCTGTCATTGTAACAAAACAAATGTTCTTTCTTATGCACTGGAGTTTTACGGCAGCTGCACAAAATAAAGTTCAGTAATAATTTTAAGAGACGTCTGGCTTACGTCCCGAGTTTTCTTCATAATAAGTGGTTCTCTGAAATACTGAGTATAGGTACTTGGATTTAATTTGTAAGAACTTATTTCATATACATAATATCCTGTAGGTAAACGTGTAGAAATATTCACAGGTGCAAACTACAACTACTTACAGTAAGTATCTAAAACGTCCTTAAATTCAACAATTTAGGTATCACGTCAATATCAAATTACAGATTTAAGGCGTGGTCTTATTCTCATTAATAACAAACTGCAAAGAAATTTTTGATGACTTTATTTACCTCCTAAAGTTCTTTAAATTCAAAACCTATGCAAAATATTATAATTTTTTGTTGTTCAATAAAAAAATGCACCAACTTCACACCCTCTATTCACTATAACCGAAATATCAAATCGTTCCCATGCTTACAACATGTAATATCAACGACAAAAATTACAATCGAAATATTTAGGTGTGACCATTATCAAAATAAAAAATGACAAGTACATTTTACACCTACAATTTAACTATAGAATGAATCGCGTCATGGTTTTTTGAATAACATTTAATATATGCCAACGGTACTCATTATCATATCGAACTCGGTCCAAACACACTTTTATTTGAATAACAATCACCAAATATGATCGCACTTGATATAAACACCTCGTAATATGCATATCATAAAATGCACTGCCATAATTTTACTGGAAATGAGCCAATAGTATATAATATTATATTGTAGTGCTATTGGAATAAACGATAAGTGCTCAAAGTTGACCTCAAGAGGGTTTCAAAAGTAATTACGTAAAGTAAATACTTAAGTAGACTTTAGACTTTAAAGTAAATACTTTTACTTTTTAGAAAAGTAAAGAAGGAATAGATGGCAAATATGATGTATATTCTATTACAATTTTTATCATATTCGTTTCATAACGTGAATTTATTTCGCTTACCTGAAGGTCGTAATATTTTGAGGACACCTGGACATAATAAGTTATTTTGTATAACAAGTCTGAATTCGCCATTCCACATTGTGCATATAGGGTGATTAACGCTCATTCCGTCTCTGTGTGAGAAGAGACCTGTGCCAAGCAGTGAGACAGGAAAATGGTCACAAATTAATCCTGTAGATTTTGATGAAAAAATATGAAAACAGTCTCAAGCATGGGTAGCGTAACATATTTAATTAGCCTATAAGAATTCATATTTATATCCCTTGACTAGAGCAGTATGCATAACTACTTAGTAGGTACAGAAGATTATTAGCTACAGTTCAAAGCCAACACACAAGACACAAGCTCAGACCACCCCATATTAAAACAAGATTAGATCACACTATGCATATTTCTGTGTAGGTGTTGCAAATCGATGAGCGCATCGCCTTACATGGTGACCGCGACACCGCACTCACGGAATGTAGGGTGATTGTCCTATGCACTGCTGTGGTCTGCCAGGGTGATATAGCGTAGACGATTTATGCAAGAGACTGTAGTTGATTTAGAATGAGTTGTTCTGATTTGTAGGGTGAAAAGAACATCCTTATTGACCATTAAGCAATAAAATTGTTAGCCACTGTCAAGCCAGTCTACTCTTTAACCCCTGACTGAAAAAGAAGGGTGTTTAAGTGACCGTACTGATCCGATCTTAAATATTCGAAAGGAATGTAGGGTGATATATCGAGGGTTAAGAACTAGAGTAGCGTAAGGGCAAAATGACAACTTCTCAGGAGAGCCCGAAAACAACTCAAATTTACCTACTGTTATCTTATAGCCCTTTTTGTGGCATATCTATAGTAGTTAGATATCTGATTTTTACTTATAATAAAACTTTATTTATCGGCTACAGAATAATGTAACTTTTTGGTCAATCAAAATACGGTTTCATTTTAATAAAATTTATTTTTCAAAAACTGGTTGACATACGACATTTTGGCTGTTACATAAATTAGTGCCATAGTAGCGTATCCCACCCTTACGTTTTTTTGGCAGGAAGAAAAATTACGGAAGCTTACGAAACAAGGACCCATAAGCAGTAACGGTACTTTACGTTTATTTGGCACGAAACAAACTAAGCCTACATAATCAAATTTTCTGCGTTAATAACGTATAACAAGATACGTTATTTAAGCGATTACATTGAAGGCATATTTTGGTGTCTTATTCGCTCTGTAAATCGAGTTACGATCGTTGAGCTCGTAATTTTTTTGAGAAAATAATGTCAAGATTATTGTAAGTAGAAACACTTCATTTTGGCAATAAACAAATACCTTTTTTTGTTATACGTTATTGTTGTACTAAGCAATTAACTCACTACATCGTTCCAGTTTTTTGGCACATAAAAATATGGGGATTAAAAAAACGAATGGTGAAAAAAAATTTTTTTTGTATTTTTGCCCTTACGCTACTCTAGTTCTTAACCCTCGATATGTAGACGATTTATGCAAGAGACTGTAGTTGATTTAGAATGAAATTTTGAATTTGTAGGGTGAAAAGCTATACTGAAAAATTAGTGGCTAGTTATAAGTCGCAACACTTATAAGCCCCAGATGCAAAAAAAAGGGTTATAAGTGAGACCGTGTGGCTCTTAAATGGATTAACCGATTTGGAAGTTTTTTTAGAGGAAAGCTCGGGACATGTTTCATCAAAATCAACCCAGTATCGATCCACTAGGTAAGTAAAGGAATTTCTCAATGAACCACGCAAACACATAAATTTAAATTGAATGTTCACAGTGCGAAGATGCAGAAGAACGACACCAGTTAATCTGCTCGCGCTATTAAAACAAACAAACGCGATATATTTCATGTTATGCCTAAGCGTTTCCTAACAACGTTCGCTTCTAAGAATAGATCATTGAACATCCACAGTTTAACTGAATAGCCTTAGTTTAACACCTTTAGAGCTTCAACACACTGCAGACTAAACAGTCGGCCAACAGTTGCCCCGATAGTTGGTAAAATTGTCTTTAAGCTAAGCGTCCACTTGTCGGCATCGTACGCAACGGACGTATCGCACGCAACGGATCGTAGTATCATTTATATAGAAACTCAAACAAGTGCGTCCACCTTTCCGCAACGTACGTACGCATCGCACATCGACAATGCCGACACCTATGCTCCAAGAGGCAACTTTTGCGATGCCTGCCGATGACGTCATACGTTATGCCGATGCCGACCAGTGGACGCAGTCCGTTAAGGAAATCTTGATTCTAATCAAAATTTTCAGTCGATCTGCTGCCGGCTAAAACCTGTTCTTGTAATGTACGTACCTACCACCATTCATCTTCAAACTGATTTAGGCTCTACCCACATTTATCAACGCGAAATGGCTTCAGCCGAGTGCGTATCACCACAGTTACTCGACTTAACACCGATCAGCTATAGTGTTAACCGTTTCCACGGCGATAAATGTGGCGACACCCTTATGAGCCCAAAGAAACTATCGGCCGACTAAAAGTTTGCGGTGTGCTCTTACTTTAACACCTTAACACGTCAGTGGACTAGTTTTATAGTTCCGATGCCTCAATAGTCTGTAAATGGGAGTATTGAGTTACATAATTTATTATCGCTTAGAGGCAATTCGTAGGAAATTTAAGGAGCAGGAGAAAATATATTTCTTATATTCCAATTAAATTACGTTTCGGAAGAAAGCTGTGTGATAAATAGTTAATTTGTTATTGTTTTATTTATACCTATAAATGATTAATAATTATTACCTTTATATATTTCTATGTACGGTATGCTTGCGTTCTGATATATGTAGGTATAAGAACTGTAGACATACACTCAGGAACTTTCGACTCACCATCTGAAACAAAGACAAAAACTATAATTATTTTCGTGAGAACATCTTCCGGCCAATTTTACGAAAACAACAATTTCCTTGAAAACAGTTTGAATGATTAATTAAATTGATTGACATGCTCCATTCGTTCCGCAATGGAGGGTCTCAGCAGATCCCTTTCGGTAGCACCTGGTCTTAAATTCTTCATTCTGATCGATTATTATACTGCACAGTCACTTCACGTAATTGGGTTCCTAATTTGTTCTGGCGCAACAATCGGAACCCTGACTCGATTCGGAATTTAAACCGATTATTTCACCTTAATTCGGACGTACATTCATCTCGATACTTTTGATCTCTCCATGAAATTGTATATTACAGTTGAATGACGTTATCAATGAGACAGAAGGGCCTCATTTCGTATGCACACGTTAATTGTTTTATCAGCGTAGATAAATGTTTGTACTTAGTATTAAATGTGTGGAAGATTTTTACGATCATTAAAAAGAAATGTCATCATTCTCAAATACGGGGGCACTTAACGTTAAGAACTCTGAATACTTCAAATCTCGTTCGTATCTTGGAAAAACTTTCGAATGTACTTAACTATTCGAAACGGATCGATTAACCGAACTCGTCCACGAATTAATGGTTTCGAATAAACATAATTAAGCTCTCAAAGAGCGCCGATTGTCCTGAGGACCATTGCTTTGGAAATGACACTCAATTAAAAACGAGATCCATTAGTTTAGTTCGATTTGGGCTTTGTCTTCGATTTTATCTTAGGTTAACCCTATGCCCTCTGATTCAGATACTTTTTCTGTTCATTTACTTAACCTTCTTTTGTTTCTATTCTCTCACTAAACCTCTAAGTTCAGTTTTGTTTAAAATTGCAACAATCAATGAAAATAATACATACAGGCCCGTTCAACATAAAAGCAGTTAAAACATCAAGCACGTCGATGACATAATTATAAATATTCAACTAAATTGCTACCGATCGTTCGATATAATAAAAAATATCGACATCGATAAAACAAAATACAGCACTCAAACATAATCCATTTACGGGGCGCGTCGCGGTGGCTACATCGAAGTTAATAACAGTTTTACGAAATGAAATTACTTGAACCGGTCTTCTGTCAATTATGCCCCTAGTAGCCAGAGGGCTAAGTAACATTATATTACGAAGACAGAATATAAAAATAAGATATACTTTACATAATAACTATAAAACTGTAATAAAATAAATGCAGCCAGTATGTTAGAAAATCAACTATTTTCACCTCCGTGACGCGGTAATGAGAAATAGTTACTTATTGTTTTATTTGATTCTTGAGAAAACAACAAAATCATGAAAGATAAAAAAAAAACAATACACTACTCTTGGAGCTTCTAACTCAGCACTTTTTTGTCCATTAGGCATATCCCTCAAAAAGAGTACCTAAACCGCTGCCAAAAGGTGCTCAGAAACCAGCCGTTGATGCCGGTATCATGATGGTATTCCTTCGAATACTTTACCGCCGACTTCTAAATCTATTGTTCTATTGGCAACATATACCAAATTGTTACACATTTATCCTACAGTTCCCAATATAACCTTCTTATTTACCGAATATTCTCAAGTGACCAATCAGAGTATAGACACAACACCGATTGTTTACGCAATGAACAGAATAGTTTGATTTACATTGCTGATTAACTCCGCTCGAATCTGCTTGTCATGTCAACGTTGAGATGTGTCGCCAATCTAGAGGAAACTAACACTACATGTGTATGTATGTGAGTCGCAAATAAGTAATTAACAGGCTACGTAAGTATGTCTAGTTAGACCGTAGTTTATACACAGTCAATGATTCTCTTTTGGTAGAGAAGTCATTTTTTACATAAACTCTTGAAAAGTTTACCAATTTCTTTGTGCTTTACATATTACATTATTTTAAATTATGAAACTGTGATTTTAAAATTAAAGTATTACCTTACGACGTCCGATACTCAAAGACACATCATAAACACAAGAAATTGCAATAATAATTAATGGTAGGAAATAATACCTAGAAATTACTGAAACTGTACATTAATTTTTAATGGTAAACTAATATGAATTTATAAGACCCGTTATTCTACTGAACTGTAAAATTGTAAATTAATTGAAAAAACAACCAAAATTAGAAGTTATTCGTATGCTAAAAATTAGTCAATGTTGAAATAATTAAATACATGCGCGTGCATAAATACATATCTACGTGCATTATTTTCTGTGTATTAATACTCTTTACTTTGGCACTATGTTCCTCAATCACAAAACTTATTTTTAAGAAATCCTGAATGTCTAGGTAGCAGAATTTAGTTTTTTGTTTTCGACGCGTCAATCTCAGGAACTCATGGTTCGATGTGAAAAATCTTCAATCTCCGATTTGAAAAGGGCTATCTTTACGACATACAAAACTATAGATAGAGGATAAAGCAGGTTCGGTATTTAATGCAGGTCTGTAGCAATAAACACAAATATTACCAAAGTCCAGGTCAAACTAAGGGTCTGCATATCGTAAAACGGTTTGAAAACTATCTCGTTTCGTTACCTAATACTTTGAACCGACTACCTGGTACGAATCTTGATGTTATACATACATTTGTGTACGTCTGGTTGAGCCATTCTAAGTTATGTCATAGCCAATTGAAAAGTAAAGCGCTCTACTTAGATACATCCTTGTTTAGCACTGAAAACAAAAGAAAAGTAGACTTCTTCTTCTTATGCCTAATTTCACCGACAACATACCTAAGCGTCAGTTTTCTTAATATAACTTCTAATACCTACTATTAATTTTCACATAAAATAAACATTACCTTAGAATGTTAAAGAGAATCTAAAGAGGCTATTTGGGTTTGGCTTATTATATGGGTACACAATTTGTTTATTAGATTTATCAGCGATCATTTGTATCCTTTCACTGTGGTTGGACATTGTGGGCGTGCGCACGCTCAAGGGTGCGGGAATCGTGACCGGACACACCCGAACTACCGACGGAGATTGCCGAACTACCTGCCGCCGCTGCCGTTCTGATATCTATTCTAGATTTGAAATTGTGTTTTGTAAGTTGGAGATAGGGAAATAGGCGTAGTACATTTTTTTTGGTTTACTTCTGATAAATAATAGAGAGGTTTTGTATAAATTGAAGATAATAAAAGAATTCATTGCATTTAACCTGTCTTATGTCGCAATATTAAGACAATATAAATCAATAATTGTACTTTGTACCTACACCTGCTATTCAGCCATGTAACTGATTGAAGACAGAATTTCCTTTCTGATTAATCTTGTAGGTTAAATCTTATCTTCAGTCAGAAATACACTTAACTTTCCAAATTCCTGTTTGTCACAAGCTACGTCAAAGTACTAATACTATCTTCATTCATAATCATAGTGCCATACTACATCAAGTAGGTAACTAAATTACGGTCCTTTTCCTAACGCAGTAGGCACTCTAGAATGTCCCGCTCTAAACTAAAGCTTTAAGTTTACCCAAATTCCTAAACGCACCTTAATTTAAGCACAGTTAAAAGGTCAACAGGTCCTGTCATTTAAAATTAAACCTATAAGTATATAAATATATGGTATAGGCCGTAAGTCTTTGTCCAATCTTATTGTGCAGTATAGCCCCACCCGACGTCGCCTGCATACTAACGAACCATGAAATGTGCGCATGACATGGACATTTAAGTGTCCCCTTCGGTTGCTATTACGTGTAACGATACGTAATTCGAGACTGTTTTGGTTTGGATAGAACGATCAATTTTGTAGGTGATTGGATAAGTAAGTCAGCATAGAAATAGTGCAGAAAAAAAATGAAAAATATGGTTTTAAATAGAGTAAAGTTTTAAAGTTAAGGAATACTTAGGTACCTAAATATTGTGACATAGGGTCAGCAATTGCGATTATTTCTCAAAAATGTATTTCCAATGCAAATAAGTAACCGATACAATTACAAAATAGCCATAGAAGTGAGTCTCTTCCTATACCAAAATGACACAACCAATTTCTATCATCATCATCATCATCACCAATTCCTATGCCACCACGTAAATACAAATACGTAATAGTTCGCAAGTGGACGGCAATTCACTGCATTCTGGTCACGATGCGATCTAAACAGGCAAAACGATAATTTACCTTCGCAATACCGGGCAGGTGCTGCGAAAATATAGGCCTTACACACGAACGTTGATTTACACCGCATTTGTTTAGTCACGCTTTCATCCTATTTGGAGTAAGTACCATGTAAACATAGACCTTAGACCTGGAAATGCAACTATTTATCTTGCCAAAGTAAAAGCAACCCTATCAACATGGACATAGAGATCTAAATACATCTCCTCTATCTATCTGCCAAGCGCAGATTGCAAATAGCCTTTGTAATTATTAATTACTGAAGCTGTCATTCTGATGTTCAACACTGACGGTTAGCCGATATGAAATAGATGTTTCTTAGAATAGGAATATGTGAATAGATACTTTGGTACAGATATTATGTTAGCTATCCGACTAAATGGTAGTAATGTTTTGATATTTCAGCTTGATATTTCATATATGCTTGCTTGACCAGTTTCTCTAGGAACTTTGGAAACAATACGGCCATGGATTTCTGGCCCATTTCTTAACCAACTGCCAAGAAGGGTCATGCGTTCTAGACTCTTTTGTAGATATTCGTTTTAACATCATCATCAGCCTATCGCAGTCCACTGCTGGACATAGACCTCTCCAAGTGCACGCCACTGAGATCGATTCGGCTTCTCGCATCCAGCTCCTGCCAGCCGTCTTGCGCAAGTCATCACTCCACCGTGCCTGAGGACGTCGTTTATATGCTTGTTAAATTCTCCTATCTACATCATGAGCTATTTTTACTATTGAGAATATTTTTAAATCAACTCAATACCATCATCACCTCAATATTTAACCTTCTTATTTTGTAGTATAACTTTAAAGCAACCATTTAAAATCACTTCTGTTTCTCTGTACCCATACATATCCCAATAAACTGAAACCCGGAAAAGCTCAATCCAGTTGTTAAAAGACATAAACATTGACCCAATTGTTGTAAACTGGAGCCCATAAGTACTTCTCTTGAACTAGACTTTCCGCAATAGGTTCAGATCAAATGCCAGCTGTGTCTTATCGTACGATATTTCAAGCTGACCTTTCTAACCTGTACTGAACTTAGGACCACTTATCTAGTATGTATTGAAATGTCTTAGTCATTTGTTCGGATTAGGGTCTGACACATATTGTCTACTATGAAAATAATTTTAGTAACAGTTAGGTGCTTCCAAGACACTGATTGGAAACGAATGACCTAAGTTCCTACATTATCATGCCGCACCGAATTTGGTTAGTAACTTTAATCAATTTTACTTAGGTAGGTTACTGACAAATTTCACTGACACAAATGTGCGAATTGACTTAATTTTTCTGTAGTTAATTCGCACGAAACGTTTGTTCGCGGTTTTTCTAGGTGCAAAAAAATCTGTCAAAGTTTTTTTAGTTGTCAATTGTTAGCATCGTAGAAAAGACAATACTAAACGAGCGATGTCGCGCGGAAAATCGGAGCGAAAAAACTTCTAGTGCGAAAGCTTTTAAATGTCCCTCGCTAATATCTTTCTACTTGTACCAAGCCCTAACAAACGTGTACTGAACTTAAAGTCGCGGTGAAATGTGTTTCAAAACTAGGCGCGGTCGGCATAAACGGTCAGATAGGTTTAACATTAAAATGTCACGCAAAAGGGTGTTCAAGAACAAACAAAATAATTAATTAGTTTTAATATCAGCGGGGTAATTATGTAATTAAATATCAGTCAATTGGCATCGCCATGCTCTTCGTATAAACAGTTAAATAGTAGAATGACCTTTCTTGAAAGTTTCAGCTAAGCAGTTAAGATATAGAAACTGTCGAAAGTATGTAGGTAATAATCCTGTAAGAAGTTTTAAAAGTTTTTTAACAGACAGACCGCCAATTTATTTCATATCACATTTTCGGATCCTGCATAAGAATATTATGGTAATTGAAAGTTATTAAAGTTTAATAAGAGTTTCTGAGAATAATGAAAAGATAAAACTCTTATTGAATCTGAAAATATTAATCGGTTTCTCAACAGGACTCAATAATAACTATTGTTATAGCGATTAGCGTCAATTTTAAAGTTAATTGCTTAATTAATAAACTACATGAAAATTAATAGGCTCAGTCACGTAAATAATTATTTGAATAACAGCTATGCATTTTATAAAACGTGAGTACGAATTTATATTGAAAATTTTGTTGTTTTTGTTTATATAAATAGAAATCATGATAATTTAGCTTAAAATATGATGATTCATAATTATATTTGACTAGTCGATTTCACTCGCGTCCCGTAGGAACTACTGTCACATCGAGATAAAATATAGCTTATTTCCCTTTTAAAGAGTGTAGCTTTCCAACAGTGAAAAACTTTTCCAAATCGGTTCAGTAGTTTCAGAGCCTTGCAGTGAGAGAGATCTATTAACACATTGTGTGTGTGTAATTTTATTTTTTTATTTTTAGTTCTCTGGTGGATAATAATAACCAGTCTTCTTGATTATATCATGTACTCAAGCGCTGATACTCCGATAAATGTTCAGACAAGGCGATGTCTTCGAGCAAGGTCACAGCGTAGAAAAACAATACAAGAATGGAAAGCACAATTTGCCAACGCGCCTAAATACAAATTAAAAAACTGGGATAAATTATTTAAAAAGTTTCATAATACAGGATCAATGAAAAGGTTTCTGAGAGAAAAAATCGGTCTGAACGGTGTTAAATTTCAAACCAGTCTTGAACAAATCTATGTACCATCAAAATGTGAATATTTCGAAACTAAAGGCCAGAAAAGACTATACCAATTAAGACCATACCAGATGAGACCATACCAGATGATACCAGACCAGACCAGAAAACCAGACAAGAACAGAAAACCAGACAAAACCAGAAAATCAGACAAGACCAGAAAACCTAAAAACACCTGGTTTTTCACTCACAATTACAATTCTCAACCAGTTCCTTAAGTATTGTTTTTTTTTTATAAGAAATCCTTTGTATATTCGTAAACATTCAGTTTCGACTAGTTTCTCTATCTTTTGCGAATCTAGTATAGTATTATCGAAGTTATATTTTATGTACTTGTTTAACTCCGACAGTTCTTACAATGTATATGTAATCCGATATTATATTTTGCATTAAAACGTTTGGAAAAACATGGAAATACCATTTCATTTTGAGTTTACTACCAGTCAAAGAATTTAGCTTAATGAGGTTATAGTTAGATGGAGTTCAGTTGGCAGTTTTTACCATCGGTGAATAAAACATTAGCTCCAATAATAATTTAAAATGAAAATGTTACCAAGTAAGTATTTACAGGGGAGCGAATATTCGTTTATGCAAAAAACATTTTTTTAATGAATTACAACAGGTGACAGTCGGTGGCTGCTACAAAGATCCAAACTCTCGTCCCTTCAGAGCTTTTGTACAATACCTACTGATTTAATAACTTCCACAGACACTCTAGTCTAAGCAATGTGGTTGTTTTATTTTCACATTTTATGGATTCACACTCACTCGCATATAATGGTAATTGAAAGTAATTAATGTTTAACAATATTCTCTTTAATTTCCGTTTTACATAAGACAATTAATTCTTATACCGTGAATAATCAAAAGATATAATAAAATACTTAATGGCACCTGAAAATTTTAATTGGTTTCTCAACGGGACACAATAATAACTATTGTAGTAGCAATTAGCGACAACTTTAAAGTTAATTACTTATTTTCTTAACTACATGAAAATTAATCGGCCCAGTCACGTAAATAATTATTTGAATATCAGCTATGCATTTCAATAAACGTGAGTACAAATTAATATTGAAAGTTGTGTTGCTTATTCCCTTGTATAAATATATTATACGCAAAGCTTAAAACTAGATGATTCGTTGTAAAGAGATCTATTAACGAATTGTATGTATAATTTTATTTTTTAGTTCTCAGGTGGATAATAATAACCAGTCTTCTTGGTTATATCATGTACTCAAGCGCTGATACTCCAAAAACCGGCCAAGTGCGAGTCGGACTCGTGCACGAAGGGTTCCGTAAATTACAGTTAAATCAACCTATCTCAAAAACTATAAGAGATACTTTGATCAAACCAAAAATCGTTGAAAGAGTTAATTAGCATGCATCACCTCTATTTTTTTTAGAATTTTATACCCCGTAGTTATAAAAATAGAGGGGGGGGGACATACTTTTTACGACTTTGAGAGCTGATATCTCAAAAACCGTTCACTTTAAGAAAAATGTTTTTTAGAAAACTTTATATCATTTTAAAAGACCTTTCCATTGATACCCCACACGGGTATGTACATCGAAAAAAAAAATTTCATCCCTCAGTTACATGTATGGGGGGCCCCACCCCCAATTCTTTTTTTTACTATTTAGTGTCATATTTTTGTAGCGGTTCATACAACACATATTCCCATCAAATTTCATCACTGTAGTACTTATAGTTTCCGAGTAAATCGGCTGTGACAGACGGACAGACGGACAGACGGACAGACGGACAGACGGACAGACGGACATGACGAAACTATAAGGGTTCCGTTTTTGCCATTTTGGCTACGGAACCCTAAAAAGGGATCAGACAAGGCGATGTCTTCGAGATCAGTCTCACTCTGAGCATATGAAGAGACTAGATGAATGGATATCACTATTCAAAAACAAAGACCCTGAATACGTTAAAGAAAACTGGGAAAGTTTAATTCAGAAATTTTATAACAGAGAAGAACAGAAACAGTTGAGAGAAAAAAATGGGCCTGAAGGGTGTGAAACTTCAAACCAGTCTTAAACAAATCTATATACTAGCAAAATGTGATATTCAGAAAGACCAGACCAGATAAGACCATAAAATTCCAGAAAACCAGACAAGATCAGAAATCCTAGATACAACTGGTTTTTCGCTAACAATGTCAATTCTTAAAGAATTACCTTAGTATTGCTTTTTTATTAGATAATAATAATTAAAAGCAATATAATGTTTGTTTAAAATCAGTATGGTGGTTTTATTTTTATTTATAAACCTTTTAATATTTATTTTAATAAAAATGTACAATAAATGGGTTTACTGAGGGGAAAGTAGAACTGTATAACTACGCTTTAAAAAATACCAGAAAACATTTGATTATCAAAAAATAAAATCAAATATCATAAAAACACGCTGTACTTTGGGAGAGGTGACACTCACACATAATATTATTTGATTTATAACATGTTTGGACTTTAAAAGAGACTATAACCCTTGAGTTTGTTTCGGCATTTCTTCTCAGGGATTAGTCATTAGGAAATGCCGACCTCAGCGTTCTTAAAAATGACGTGTAAAAGTGATTTAATGTCCAACTTGCAAAATAAACGATTTCATTTCATTTCAAATATTCTACAACAAATTGTTTATCACTTTCGTTCGTTTCAAATCTCCTATCAAACTGGTGTTATTGAGTTGAAAGGCATATTTACTGCGTTTAATGCAGAGTTTCCCAATTACACGCATTACGTACCTAAATAATATTCACTTTTCAAAGTTTATAATTCTTTCAATCCCCTTTGATTTAGTGGGAAATTATCAGCACAACAAAACAATTGGCTTTAACTGATTAAGATAATTAAATAAATGTTCGTGTTAATCGATCATAACTACGTTGGTATAAATTACGAGGGGAAATTCAGATTTGCGTAATCAAAATGCTGGTCCTGAACAACCATGACATTACTGAGTAAGTACCCACTCATTTTTTTCCAACAGAAGTATTTGAATAAATATATTATGTACCTAATAGCCTATGGCTTACTATGTATGGAAGCAATTTCGCCATCTCTGATCGGAATTTCATTTTTTTTAGTGGTAGCCCCTTTATTGAAGCATACTGAGGGCCACTTTTCATGTGGGTGTTTTTGTTAATTTGTTTGTAATGGGGAAACTGAAAAAATATCGATTTAAAAAATCATTGTTGGTAAGCTACACTCTTTTCCAGTAACATGTCCATGCTTTATTTTAGCATAGGCAGTTAGTTCCCATGAGAAGTGAATGAAACCGCGGGAAAACGGCTAGTATATTATATGTTTTGTTTCAGTTATTTTTTGGTTGCTGCTACTCGAGGCGCCCGCGCATATTACCAGCTCAAAGGCTACCAATAAAGTACATGACTACAACTCGAAATCCAAGAATTATTACCCGACCATACGTGAGTCAGCCAGTAGACCAGAACATGGTCTACTATTCGGTTTCTGGTTGCCTCAAAAACCAAGCTTGAATGATGAGACTCAAGCTCGTTACTCAATTGCAGATAAACGTAGTGGTGGTGAAAGCAACTGGTTTTCACCGAAAATCGCGTCCCCAAATATAGTTTCAAACGTTATTCCAACAATAGGTTACCACATTATAAAGTATTTAATAAAGCAATTGATAAAACTATTTGCCAACCTATTCCCAAACCAGCAATTACTACTAAACCAGATAGCTGAGTTACTATGAAAACAATATCTAGAGCCACTACAAAAAAGACATCGCGTAAAAACAGCAAAACAAAGAAGCGATAAGCCAACCAATAGACGAAGAAGGAGAAGCACCGAGTGTTCATTTGACACACATCTGACATCACGTTACGTAACTTCTGCATCGTCTAGTGCAAGCAACAATATGAAAATTCACATCATACTAACTTCTCTTGCTTGATTTTCTAATGGAAAGACCAGTAAGCAAAATCCGATACAATGTGTGGCTAAGTAATTATTTTGTGTAATCAACTTTTTAAATTGTTTCCTGTTCTAATTTTATGATAGGTATCCCCAAAATAATAAGGCAGAATAAATAAAATTGCTCTTATTCCTCTTGTCTATTTCTTAAACCTGAATCTATAATTCAATCAATTTTTTCAGTCGGTCTAATACCGGCTATGTACCTGATCTTTATAATCTGCGTTCTATCATTCATCTTGATACTGATCTATGAGCCCAAACAAACTATCGGCCGACTAAAAGTTTGCAGTGTGCTAAAAGTGTTTTTGAGTATTTAGTCGAATTCATAAAATAAATAAAGGTACAATCAAACACGAAAATTATAATTGATTAATTAACGGAACATAATAACTGCTAACAACATTTCTTTATAATAATCAGCGGAAAATTAATGAAACTGCAAAATATAATTTCCTTTTCAAATGTTCATGGTACTTACTCTATAATAAGCATTTGATTTCAATACTACTTAAGATAATAATTATAGCAAGGAAAAAATTTGCCTTCTATAATTCAGCTATTTTGGCCTCAGGATACCAGCAATTTAAGTTATATGTACAAAATGTGACTTTATCAAAATGTTAATTCACTTAGCGTTTTTTTTTTCTTTGTAGAATGCAGGTAGAGATGAACTTGTTTGTTAACAGAAGAAAATCGTCATATACCTACTGTGTAAGAGTCGTGTCAAGATGCAGTGGTTATCAGCTGTATTTACATTGCTTATAACAAATGTGTTTCTAGACCTCACACGACGTTTCTGTAAACTCGAGTCTAATCTAACACACATTAACCAAATCACGAGACCTTTAATGGTGAACACACATCTTCCGAATATGCCGTACGGACATATTTAGGTATTAGTTACCCAGGTAGCTTGGTAACTAGATTGAGAATTGAGACAGTCATATTATATAGTTGTACATGTAAAACACGAGTACCTTGCTGCACCTAGTTACACTGGAAGTCAACCCTAAGATAGATGGGTAAAGCCTAAGCAGATAAAAATATGCACTTGAAGAGTAAAACAAGAAAAAAATTAAATTATGTGGGTGTTTTATAAATATAAATTGCCAGAACTTCTCTTCCATTCCTCTATCTTATCCAAAAGTTACTACCGAGCTCCCAACTTAACTACCATGTAAGCCATAATTAATATCCAAATCAATAAACTTTAATAAACTAAATATTTATGTTAAATTAATTACGAACATCGCTCTCAGTTTGTCGTGTCTAATTTTTTAATCGGTGCTCAATAAATTAATGTACTTAGTCGATAGTGAGTATACATCACTATGCACCATACTGTGAAGTTAAATCGATAACAGATAGCCTGCACTATTCCCGCCTATCGTTAAGATCATTAAACTATAAGGCACAACATTATAATGAGAAATGACGTACTCTATAGAACATACAAATTAATGTTCGAAGCAGTGTCGACAAGCCTTTACCTGCGTGATTTATATTTTTTGTAATTGTGTAATTTTTATTTTATGTTTACTTCGCTCGCGTGAAGCCAGTTCAAATTCAACTCAGCCATTAAGATTGACACGAAATTGTCAAGAACAACAATACATATTTAACACGATAAAAGCCAAGTTGAAAACCTCGATAAACAAGCTTACCAATAAAACTCTTCAATTTAAAATATCGTACAAATTCGATTTAATCGATATTCATGCGAATGCAAAACGTTACATAACTTGAACAAACTCACGCTGAAGTGCTTAAAAGTTGATACTTGCGAAACAGATATCAGTTTTCGCATTTTCACAGTACATCGGCAGCGTAGGTGGACTTCGAAAATAAATCATTAGCTTTCAACAATCGAAACAAAAGAACATTAGGCCCACCATAATTAAAAGCATTAATGTCTCCGTAAAATATTTATTTACTACAAGACCCATTATAACAGCACTATTCCAGTTCAACATTATGTGTCTTGTTACAAATTTATATCTAATTACTTGACCATGTAAAGCATGGAGATCCAAATTACAAGCGGATATGTCATAGTGAAAAATCTCTTAAGAAAGTAGCGTCGCCAAAATGCGGGAGTTCTGGGGACGAAGAACTTTACTGGCTCTGCCCTTATGCACCTTCTTTGGAACCAAACCATTTTTCGACAGATATGTCAAATAACTAAAACGCCTCGTCAGTTCACTCCTGACGGAGCGTTTTGGTCACGCCCCCGTACGTGATTGGACCCAGAAGAAAGCACCTGACCTACCTGCCTTATGGAACCTCCGCTCATCATTCCTTGCTGCGTGACGTAAACTATAAATTATTACAACATAATGAGGGTGAAATCGTTATAAATGTCACTTTACTTTTTTAAGGTGCTTAGTTGGTTTAATGGGCCATTAGATTCTCTTTCACACAGTCTGATTTGACCTCAGTTTTATAGAAATTAATGTCGCTTGCATTGGGTGTCGTTTACACCTTTATGCATGGCGTTTAAGATGTTGTTGGCTACTTATGTTAAATAGTTCAATAGCTGTTGCAATAAGAATAGAATAAAAAATCTGTAAAATGTTTGATAGAGGAAAAGAGTCAAAGGAAGTAGCAAACTTCTTTAATAAACATATCAATGATTGCAAAAATTCGTTTGTGTCATCATGAAAAACCATTTGATTTGATAGACACTCGAATACCTACACTTAAGTAGTTAAGGCCCAAAATAATGACAGCACTTAGTAGTTCCCTTAGTGACATAGACCATCTTCAAAATCTACAAAAAAGTTCACATCGATGATCGATTTTGGATATAAAGTGACCAGTGTACGCATTCGGCACAAACGATTGATGCAAGCGCATCGAAAATTGCTTAACGTTAAAACCCTTTAATGAAACTCTGTGGTCAACCAGACCGCGGCGGGTGCAATTACATGTTAAATGAGGGTAGATATTACAGTGCAGCGATGCATATAATACGGGACTATATTGCTGACATTTAATGAGGAACTCGAATATTATCTATATTGTAGGTACAGTTCGTGTCATACAACAGATTCTTACTTTTGTGAAATCAAAAGAAATAAACTTCAGATAGATGAAGCTTTTTGATTCAATGCGCAAGATTCGGAAAACTCAAGGACTCAAATGGATTACTTCAGAATCACAAGTTAAGCACGTGCTGTGCAATAGACGATATGTTTAGATTTGTCTATCACACTATAGGTAATCTGCCTTTATATTTTTCGTGGGTCCACGCCCACGCAAAGTTCACATGATTTAAATTAAAAATGAACCTACCTACATTTTATGTGGAAAGCTAAAGTGATAAACATTGTTATCGACAGAATTACTGTTAGATCGATTAATGAAAATAATGCAACGCTCACACAGATAAAAACAGTACCTATGACACAACAATTTCTATGAATGACAATCATTTATTTCGCAAATCATTTTGAATTGAAACAAATGATTGCATACATTGATAGCGCCATTGTGCACAATTGCTGCCTTTGTCTTACACACAATGTGGCTATAGTAATGAGAGCATTAATAATAGCCTTCATTATAGCCGGCGCCCGATCAGATCGCGAATCGACACAAAGCTATGAAACCTCCAAAAAGGATGCTTATCTATCGCACTGGCATAAAAGAACTCTTTTTGGTAATCGATTCTGGCAGAAAAAAAAACAGTTTTGAATTTGGAACACGAATTTGTCTATTTTATTAGAATTATTTATAAAAAAATATTAAAAAATAAAAAATACTTTAAAAATAGTTTAGATAATAGGCACTAGAAAACAGAAGAATAACAATTAAGTACTATTCTACTGCAATCAAATAATGTGTGAAATAAAAAGGAATAAGATTAAGCTCACAATGGCGCCTGAATAAGAAATATTTTGCGTGATCCACTTCCATTACTCACACCTAGACCATAAAAAATAATAAAAACACTATATTTTCAAACAACTGCTTATTTTCCAATACAAACAGACAATATCTACTAAATTATGTACTGAACCAAGTGACCATGAACGTGGAACCTGGTATAAGTTCTGCCACTGACCAATGACACCGTAATCAGAACTTTAATAAATACTGCACGATTTCGCATTGTGTGACATACATTGCTCGTTTACTACGTACAGCTCCATTAGACTCTAGAGACAAAGCAGCAATGGTGTATGTGGCAAACATTTTGAACCACATAACTTAGTGTGTTCTAGTAAGCCTAACATTTTAATTGAAAACAAAGAGTGTTCTCCCACGCCACGCAAGTGTGACCATCGCCTTATGTGATCTAAAATGAATTATTAATAGTGAATAATAACTAGTTGCACTTTCGTGATATGCTTGTTATTAAATGTTTGAAAGAAACTTGATAAAAAGGATAGAACTTTTTTTGTCAGTCTTGAAAATGCGAATAAATAGTTTAGGCCCGAAAAAGTCGAAATCTATCATATTTTTGCATTTTGTACCCGTAATTACAGAAAAGTTAGATAACTTTTGTAAGCCAAGCGTAACGCTGGTTATCAATATAACATAATTTATCCATTAATTTAACAAAGCACTAATCGAATTAAATAAACCTCCATCACAACCATAAAATAAATCCATTTTAATTAATAAATGAATGTTATCCGAAAATCATGCTGTTCCCGCCCACATTTTCAAAATGGCGGCTGTTACGTCACGGCTCTAAACTATATAATAGGCTATATTTAGTGGTTAAATGAATGTCGCTAAACAGTTATGAGTCATAAAAGGTAATTGTTTATTAATGTCAACGGTACCTACACGAAGTTAATTTAACAAAATGGGCGTTCAACTTTATTTTTATTGCGATACAGATCACTATTACTAAGTTATAATGAGTTAAACTAAAGTGCGTAGGATGTAAGAGATCTTGTAGAAAGGTTTTGCCGAAGTAAGTTTAGAAGTATAAATATTATAAGCAACAAAATTATCTCAAATGAAGACCTAACTAGGAAATGAGCTACAAACACATAGGTACAAGAAGGTCCAACAAGTACATTTGGTATTTCTTGATACATCAAATTAGTATCGTAACATATACATAAAATACTTAAACTCGGATATCCGACACGAGCGTGTATCTTGCCTAATAGTCAGATTCTTGTGCCCATTCAAAAACAATCACACCACAATAGGAAATAAAAAACCTAATGAATGTATTCGACGTTCATCGCCGCTTTGAGAAACGGTTTAGGCCATAAACATTCTATTCTATTGATATAAAGACAACGAAAATGTAGATAATTTTGTTGTTCAAGTATTCGATGTATCGATGATTCCCAATGATATCGATTTATCCATTTAAGTTGTTCGATTACAAGTTGAATGATTCCCAAAGATATCGAGTGATGTACCTATTGTTCGATTACAAGTCGATATGTGTTGTTTAAGTCTTAGAGTACGTGCAAACTTTTAGTCGGCTGATAATTTGTTTAGGCTCATAAATGGTAAGAATGGTAAGTAAGTTGAATGGTGGTACAAACATGCTTTATCGTTTGCGGAAATAAGACTCCCACGATGTAAAGCTATGGGATGAGAACTTCTTAATGCAAAGGAAATGTCGGTGGAACAAGATAAATCGTTTCAAGAAGTATAATATTAAACTCTGTCACTTAGATATCGAGCAATACATTATAGAGGTAGAAAAATAAAATCTACACTGTAAATATTACTGTAAATATATTATAAAGCTGAAGAGTTTTTTACTTAGTTTGTACCCACCTATGTTTGTTTTTTGAACACGCTAATCTAAGGAAGTACTGATCCGTTTGAAAAATCTTTTCAGCATTAGATAGCCTATTTATAAGACAAAGCTATATTTTTTATCCGAGTGCACGAAGTCGATCCCATGGGACGCTTGTGATAACCTCTTTCTTAAATCACTTAAGCTCTTGACGAAACTATCAGAAAGATATCAGAATTTTAAGCATTTGGAAAGCAATAACAAAAATTTAGCACGTGGGTGATTGGGTGGTCTTTTTTGGCGGCAAAACGCATTGCTTTGCGAATCGCCAATATTGGCCGCAGCCGATTCAGCGATTCCAATTTAGAACATTCCAACGCTCCGCTATGAGGAAGTTATTGAAACAACCAGGTGCGAAGATCTTTGTTGATTAACAACCTGGTTTTTTGTTATTGTAGAAGCAGAGCAGAATTGCCAAACACATTGTCATCGAGTGGCAGAATAGAAGTGGCAAATATATCCTTCTATAAATCAATAGTAATTCTTTCGTAATATTTTATTTTCTCGGTGTAAAAATTGCTGAAGTGCGAAAAATAGCTGTTAAATTCCAAAGAGAATAAAATAAAATTTTAATTGAATCACTTTATCGCAATAAAAGATATTCGTCCTCTTTCAGTTCGAACGTCAACTGTCTCTGTGGACATTCGTACCGATTTTGCCGCCATTGCACATTTTTAACTGATCCATAATTCAATCAACTGTAGGTAGGTACGTACCCAGTGGTACTAGTATTGAATATTCTAGATATAATCGGTTGTATGTAAACTGACCATGAAGTAAGGATAGATGAGCGGAGATGCCATAATGCAGGTAGGTTAGGCCCCTTCTTCTAGGTCAAATACGTACAGTGGGCATGACCAAAATAATCAGTTACGAATGAACTAACGAGGAATTTGGGTTGTTAGCATCATACTTGGCATCTGTCAACGATGATCGGTTCCAAACAAGACGTGTAAAAGCCAAGACAGAAACGTTCCTTGTCCAACGCATACCCTCATTTTGGCGCGCTACTTTCTTAGGAGATTTTGCGTTATGGCATCTCCACTAGTCATTTTGTTCTCGATGAAACTGAGCTACTCGTATGTAGTGCGTCATCAGCAATTTCTTCCAGAAATGGGTTCGTTCCGGTTCAATGCTCGTTTGTGGTAATTGCGTTAATTACCACCGAGTTCAATTAATACGTCCATGAGTTCAATAACGAGGTTTTTTTTCTTTTTCTAATTGAAAGGTTACATATAGCTTTATATACTTTATATGGATACATCTTTCATTTTGCAGGTCAGTTTGTAACAATAGCGTAAACCAGGGGACCATGCACAAATTCCCATGTCAAGATTATTCAAAATATACATCATTCAGTATGAAAAGTCTAGCCACATTTCAAACTATTTACAGTACATATCTAAGTTACGACGTATTTAAAATTCACCGTTTCACCAATAGGTTCTCTACTACTGCAAACACAGATATCGCTTAATTTACCGGTGTACAGGTATCTAGTAAGTGCAATCTTACAGGAACACATAAGTTAAACGGTTCACGCAGCTGCGCTTGCGCCGTCGGCGGCGCGCGCGCTTTCCGTCACGATTAGGCGGGGTGCATACTTGTACAACCTTTGTTGGTAAATATTGTTTCTTTGGTTTAATTTTGTTCAGTAAAATTTTACTATGGGTGAATTTTACAGGCGCTAGTATTTTTTTCAGCATTTCACAAAAACTACAAAACAACAATTTTATTTAAATGAAGATAGTCGATTCGAGCAAATGAAATGAAAGACAGAATAAGAAAAAAATAATAACATGACGGTCTTATGGCAAAAACTAGCGAGTATTATGCGTATTACGTGATAATTCAGCAGATTTAAATGTCAATTCGTCTAAAAAATTTGCCCCTTAGAAATGCACAGACACATATTTCCTAACTCCAATAAAAAGAGAGTATTCTGAGTTTGTAGGTACAGCTATTGACTATAAATGCTTGATTGAGCGTGCGAGCTCAGATGTGGTGCTTTGGCACGTGACATGGTCTCTGACCAATTTGAATATACTGAGCAAACGGACACGAACTATTGTTTGTTTGGTCTCGAGTGCCTTGTTGTTCAATTTTACGGTATCTCGCATCCTGAATAATATGGGAAATAGGTACATTGTTTGTTTATGTTTAAATAAGTTGAAGAACTTACCTACCTAGATATTATACATGAAAACAACAAACTACACTTTTGATTAGTATTGAAATAAAGAGTGTCGAGACCATTCTAGTCACATTGAGGAGCATACCTACAGCTATTGCAAGAATTTTTCGAAAATCTATCTCTTATTTATTAAGCACTTAAAATAAAGCTTCCTTTCATACACCATTACACCATTCGATATTACCCTAACATATGCTAAACCAACCTAACAAATATCAAGTCCGATCAGCTTGGCGTCTGCGCAACGCCTTTCAAAGTTGTTTATTTTATGCAGCAGTGCATCGGGCGTGGTCGCTCACGATAGCCTCAAGCCGAACCCTGCCGAAGCTAGCCGAAGCCGCTACTTATGGCCGCCAGTAATTTTGCATCCAAGACTTAGATAAAGTGATATACATAGCTAACTGTTTGCTAGATTATAGGTACACCTGTGCTTTGAAGGAGAGTATGCTTTGTTCGGTTTTCTATCTTGTGTGGTAAATGTGTTCATGGTGTTTTGTTTAGTAGGTACGTTATTTAGATCGTATTTCATTCTATTGATGTTCTTAGTACCTACAGGTACATGGATGTCAAATAAAATTGAATAGGTGTTATGACTTCTAAGAAAGCATTTACGGAAATCGTAATTTCTTAATTGGGATTTCCCGTTAAAGTGCTTTTTTGGAAAATCCAATCGGTTTGCCTAATATACAAAATGTTTCAAATGTTATAAATACAAAATTTAAATGACTACTTCAAGTCCATAACCAAAGATCATTAAAAACAAATGACATAAAAAAAAATCTACCAACAATTTTGCCGAACCAATTTAAGCTCAGATCGTACCACAGACAAGACAAGACAAGTGCCTACACTTGTGGTTACCCTCAGAGTAAAACCAGACGGGTTAAGACAGTGCTTAACTGATTCTATTTTTACGTAATCATAATATATCAACGATCACGGTTGTGGTAACCAATGAACCGACAAGATGCATATAAATTGAATAGTGCACTAATTAGAGGTAGCGTGCATTGAGAAATATGTGTGATGAAAATATTTCTTATATGAGAGTATCGATGACATGACGGCTAGAGGCTATGTTAGATTTTATCGCGTAGATTGGTAAGTAGGTATGTGCTCACATTCCTTTTAAAGTAATATAGTAACTGTTATGAAGAAGTCATCCAAAGTATCAATATGAATCGGACTGTTTTTTAGCTACAGGCTGTTATTTTTTCCGCTCATTTAGATACGTTAAGTTACATAATGTAGGTACCTCAACATTCCAAAAGCATGCTTTAATTGCTGCCTAAAGTTATCTGGTCTCAAAATATCTGGAACTAAACTACAATACTACATTATTATGCTACCGATTTATTATCAAAGCCCATCAATAAATCAGCTCTTAAAATTACTAACCACTCGTTGACTGTTCAAACAATACAAATTATTAAGATTCAATATTTCCAAACGAAGAAGTCAATAAGTCACTCAAAATTGTTCGAAGCATTTAATTCCAAGATGGCGGTTGAACAACATGTATCTATCACTGATATTAAATTAATTACTGGTTCTCCAAACAAGTTTATTTGACTAATTCTAGCATATAAACTTTAAACTATTAAATCAAAGATATAAAAACTTAATTGTTATAATTAAATTAATCAAGAGATGTTTTGGTACTGGTCTTGAATTATGGTTATTTCTCAATTTGTATTTTTTTTTAGTTGTTCGACTTTATTGATAGCCAGTAATGTATTCAAAATATTGATTTTAGTTTAAACTTTAATTAAGCTAAATGAGATATTTCGTCACACTACTTTTTGTACTGAGCAGGAAGCAGCAAAATTTAAGATTTTCCTACTTCTTCTCACAGTGAATTATCTATCTTAACTCAGTGTCATCATCATCTCCCGAGCCTTTTTCCCAACTATCTTAGGGTCGGCTTCCAGTCTAACCGGATTCAGCTGAGTACTAGTGCTTTAGAAGGAACGACTGCCTTTCTGACCTCCTCAACCCAGTTACCCGGGCAACCCCTTGGTTAGACTGATAATCCTAAGTCAGTGTACAGAAGCTAAATTTAAATTATTTTTAGGTTGATAAACTTACAATTAAAAAGATTCTACTGTAACGGTGCAATCACGGTACTCAGCTACACTTACATCAAAATGCAGAATGTGCAATAAATATTACGAGTGATATTGACTGAATTCTTTCTTCTAAATATTACAGATCTCAAGGAAAACGAGTTACTTTCAATATTTCCACTTATCTGCACAATTCTTTGTTGAGTCTTTTACTTCCAAGAAATGAAACTTATCTTCAATATTTTACAGGTGTAGCTTTCATTCGGTGAATCAAGTTTTAAGTTTAAGTTTTATAAAATGTATATTGGATAGATTTTCAATAAATAGACGTACAAAGTTACAAGGGAAAAAAATCAAATACAACGTATAGCTGCTGGCGAATCACATGAAAACCAGGTATGCAATTTAAACATAACATTAACATTAAATAATTACAAACTTATTTAAGACTGCCGGGGCCCCCGATTTCGTCAAAAGAATTACCGCGACTTTCGTACTCATTGGAATCAAACAAACAAAAGAAGGTTTTAGTCAGTATATCCAAAATTTTACAAAAATAAAGGATAAGTATAATAAACATTATTAATACACCAGTTCCTGCTAACCCTACTCTAGACAGAAGCAAAACCGCCGCAGTAAAAGCTGCGAAGTAGATTTAATAACGCCCTAGTGTGGCGTGGTTCCCTCTAATCTTATTACTCACAGCCTTAGTTCTGCTACAGACAGACATATTTTATTATGCTCGAGTATGAGCCGCTTCATAAAGTGTGAATGTGATAGCTCGTATTTTAAACCAGTTTTATTTTAGGGTTATTAAGAACGGTAGAATATCTAAATGTTATTTTTTGTACTGAAAAAAGCTTAAGAAGGAGCATGGTGGGATTTAGTCATCAACAAAAAAATACAACTTATTCATTAGTGACAGTGTTCGGATAAATAATACTCCAGCTAATAAAAACAATAAAGGGATTGCCATAATTATCTCAGACACAAAAATAACATAAATAAACGCTACATTTAATTCTGGTTCGATTTCCAATAGATTTATGATCAGTCAAATGCACGGTACACGCCAATTAATATTGATATCAAAGCATCAAAGTCGGCAACAGTTAACGTCTGCGATGATCGATGCGGCCGGCGCAATATAACATAACCGAATTAAACCTTAATGCTCAATTTATTCGATATCAAACTACGGTCGTATCTCAAAATCGATTAAAAATCTCGCATAAATATTCGAGCTCCATCGAAACTTTTACATGAATATTGTCAGGTTTGAAAAAAGAACGCGAGCAATGGACGCAGAACGGATTCAAAATTTTGATTGGACTGCGTACTAGAGATGTTTCGATTTCGGGAGTCGATGCATTTCGGGTTTTCGATAAATCGATCGATTCGTGTGGGTGGTTCTGATATCGTTTTAATAGGAACGTTATATCTAATCAATTAATGGGGTAAGATTGATGACTACACGCTGACAATGAGGTGACTTGTTTTTTTTTGTGTTCCAACTATCGACTATTAGGAGATAAAAGTTTTTCGGTCAGAGTTTTATCCGCTAAGATAGTAAATTATGAATCGATGCCTGCAACCTTTTATGTCGCTATTATTATTAATGGTTATATGACATAATATTAAGCTAATATATTCTAAGACCTAATAGAATGCAGACTTTATTTAAATTGCCATAGAAACAGGTGTGTTTACAAAATACTAATGAACTTCTAAATCAGGTTGAAACATGTTACAAAATTCCACATTCCATAACATCTTAAAAATACAATTTTAAGATAAATAATAATGAATGCACCTCTGAATTGATTTGCAAGACGTAGATAAATTAAATTGTAAAAGAATAAACACTCAAACACGTTTGAATTTCTCAGCCCCTTCAACAGCACTCTGAACAAATTGTAAAATATTCATAATAATATCAAAAATAAAACGTGCTGAGCGTATGTATCTGTCATCTCAAGACTGTTATTAGATGTCAGTGACAAAGAAAAGTGAATTCAAAAGCACATATGAACATAGACATAATAAAGAGAGATGCCTTCTGAAGTCAGACACGTAGTAAGGTCGACAACAATTTTCGCATACTGAGCATTGTTGGAAATTGAAAGGCTTACCGCGTCATATGAATACAATAAACAAGCAAATAAAAGTGGACCTTATGCAGAGGAAATAGAATTATGTTTTGTAAAAGCTCGGCCGATTGAGCGAAGAACGCGACACGCAGGAAGAATCTTAATAATGTATATCGCAGGAATATGTTCAAATGCGTTCGTCCCATCTTAACACTAGAACTGCGGTAGGTAGGGTCGAAGTGTCCTTTTTATATTCCATTTATTTTTCACTACCAAACATTTCAAGTATTTATTTCAAACAGTTACAAAACTAATTGGCATTTAAAAGCTAGTATAAAACTGAATTGACCAATTCACTACATTTTACTGAACATAAGTTAATTAACGCTTATCAGACATCACCAATAAAATCGAATAGCTGCATTGGACATCTATCATTAACATTCATTAGATAAATAATGACTAGACCGACGTTTCACCATCTTAACACAATAAAACCCACTTTGTCATATCTGGATGACATCCGGACGCACGATAAAGGATTAGAGTATAAAGATATCAAAATGGTTTTCGATTCCATTCTAAAATGTGTTAATGAAGATGTTATAGGAATTTAGCTGCCAGAGTTGACATAATGTAAATCATACCTTGGATATTTGAAACATATTTTTCTGACTGTCGTGCAAAATAGTCTTTGAGTTGAATTTATTGATCGAAATTCATTTAATTGAATTGATATGAAATTATACATTTTAGATCTCACAACTTTGCTTTAGCTCGTTGTAGGAGCGCAGATATATGCTGGACACATTTGGTCTTCTTTTGTTTTATAATTAACAACATACAAGAGGTCAATGTAGGACCCCAAATATAAAACTACATCTTGAGCAATAATGAATATCTAAACCATCGCCTCAAATCCAATATACTTCGCACGAAAATCATATCTACTATTCGAACTAATGCGAATATTGGATGTCACCAGCAGCTTAGGGTTGAGTGTCAAGAGTAAATCCTACGCCAGTAGACTTGTCAGCCTTTATTGGTCGCGGTAAGCGCAGCATTTTAATAAAACAACTATATGTGTTGCCATTAAATAAAATGAAGCTAGACGGAGTGCTTTATGGTCGGAACGCACCTCGCCGTGATTACATTAATGTTATTCACATATTGTCTCTGTTTACTATATGGTAAAATGTATGTTTTTGTTTGGAATTTAAAGTTTTAGATGAAGTGCGGATGTGTTTATTTGGTGATAACTTTTACAGTTAGATTAATTTTAGGTTTATAAACCTAAAAGACACACTCTCACACATTACACAACGTAAAATATGTAATGAAATAAATATAAAGTAAAATAAACAAAAATTATAATGTCCTCTATAAGCCATAGTAACGTTTTTGTAAGTTGCTTGAAATATTCATCAACATATTCTGTGTCAAAAATAAATTCTTTGTCCTAGAAACCACCTGATACAAAACATACCTAAGTTAGCTTTCAGATCTCACTCAGATACCAAGAAATGTAGTCAGCCCTCCCAGATATAAGAGCTTCGGCGAACTAAATTCTAAGCCTAGGCCGTTTCACCTAAGAAAACCTGCACCAATAAATATAATAACCTCTTCAAGCGCATAATGTTATATTCCCTCCACATTATAAGACCACCGGTATAAGCCGATCAAGCATTAAAGAAATTTAATCGGCGTTAAAGGCCAACTCCTGCGCCGCACGCATCGCGATTTAATGGCAGCATTATTTTATAGTGTTCGCCTCGCTGACACTTTATATCTATAGAACTGGGGAATTATGATACGGGAATTAATTGTCTGGGGAATTCGCTGTTCGTGGTGCACTGGTTTAGTGTGCAATTTTAGTTTTAGTCGTTTAATTTTCATCGTATGGTTTAAAATCTACTTTTTTAATTAAATGTACTAATTTTTGCTTGGTGTGTTATATATCAGTGTGTTCTTGCTACGAATATCTATTCTTGGAGGGTAAGGTTAGGTTAAAAAAGGACATTGAATAGAAGTAAAAAACAAAGCCACATTGAAAACTTTGTAGAATTTCAAACTTTTTTGAAACTATTATTGAATAAGTGCTTCATAAAGCTCACATTCCACATTATCTAAGGACGCAGAGCGGAACATTGATGAATGAATTAATAAAACCGTCCTGAAACTACTTTAGCGGTGCTTTCACCATTAGCCTCTCCCGTAAGAGATATTACTCCGTTCAGAAGTTTCACTCTAAACAATATATAAAGACGTTGCTTCGCTCGTGGGATGGTATTATACGGTCCATTGATGAGCACTGGCCTTTATAAATTTTACTCTAGTCGATGTAGCGTGGAACACCCCGAGGCTAAATGGACCGATACTCCCGAAAATGCGGTAGAATGAGGCGTCTTGTAGAATGAAACCGAGTGTTGGGAAAAGATGAACTTTTTCTGTTAGTCGGATCAGTCAAGGTAATGTACAGCTATGCATTGCAGCTATGCTAGGATTTAGCTTCAAGATGGCCTCAAGTCATTCGCCAAACTTAGCAGATCTGAATGAAAATATTGGTATGTTTACCCTAAAAATGACATTGTTATTTGACCTAGCAGGCTTTTTGTAATAAATCGTTTATTATTTAGAGTTACATTATCAAGTCTTTTGAATTAACCTACTCCTAGAAAAATAAAAATACTCCACACTTTTTTTTATCATCAAAAATAACTCCCAAAATGTTTTTGACAAAAAACAAATTGGTTGCGGCTTCCTCAGCTCTAGAAAAGCTGGCCTTCTTCACCTTTTTGTATATTCATGTGCATAATGACAGCAGCCTTGTCCCACTCGGGTATCAGCAATTACGGCTATTGCGCGGAACACTTGGCCTAATCTATTGTCGTGCGCAAGATTGCGTTCGTAAGTCTGCGATCAAACTGTTACGGTGCACTTTGATGGCCAATAAAACGAAATTAACTTTGGTTATGTACGGTTTAGAGTTTAGAGCTGGCTTATCAGGAGGTTGCTAGGCGTTGGGTTGTACTTAGGTAATTACTAGGTGTGTCTTAGGGGTTTGAGTAATTATTGATGGGGTTTTAATTTACGAAAGATGGTCCCTGTTTTGATATCACAGGATAATGACGTGGAAGCGACATTTGTCCAAAACAATGTTCTCTTACATGCAATGTAGGTACGTTCTGTATGAACTTGCGCAATGTAAGTTTTTTTCTTGATCAATAAATCTTAAGGTTTTTTAAAAGCATACAAGGTAGGTTCTTAAACCCAGTTTTAGCATAATTCTGACTAAAAAGTATATATCTATCTCATTCAAATGCAAGTTCAATGAAGAAAGTCATACTCTACACTACTTTTCGGCAATTTTATATTAGCTCAATACATCAACAAGTAAAGCCAAGATTGCGAAAATTCCCCAGTAACTACGGCAGACTGCCCACATACTATCCCAATAAATTCGTGTACCTACCAACGAATTATTTCTCAAAGGGTACCGACAAATGTGCTCTCTTTAGTTACATATTGACAGGTTAGTTACGCTTAACTCGGCCCAATAAAAGCAGTTATAAGTCATAGGACTAACCATTGGTCATAAATTGTAGCAGTAACAAATCATATTAATTTATTGTAACTTATAACTGCTATTCCGTCCCACGTAGTTTATTTATTGTCTAGCCTGTTGTAAATGCCGTGAAACAAGTCGTGAAAAGGAAGTACTTGTTAATTTTCTTAGGTTAATAATTTAAAATGATCCATAGAGTACTTAATTAGTAACACTTGCAGACAAACGATACCTGTATCCAAATTAAAGCTTCTCTGCCATAAACTATTTATAAAAGTCTTGTTAGCAATGATTTTTCTTCTCCGCATAATCAGGGTACAGTGATATTATATGTAGATTCAATTGCCTTTAATTGGTTACAAAAGTAACTATTGTATGAAAATAACTTATTTCACTGGGATGGTACATACATAGGTCAAATCTTAATTTAATAACAGTCGATGTTGTAATTCCATGTCCAGGCCAATCAATAAGATTTGCAGACTTCAGGAAATCGCTACTCTTTACGTAAGTAAAACTACAATCTTCACTGAGAAGGAAGATCCATTATTATTCATTCACCTACCGGTATCTTATGAAGGTATACATAAACAGTTAAACATACTTGTCTCAACTATGTGGCAGCTGCTACTAGTCATAATATTATCTAACGCTCCGCGATCGATGCGGCTTGCTGCTAATTATGTCAATGTTTATAGTTACCAACTTACACATTGTATGATGTAATGTCTTCATTAATAGTTACGACAAATACTTTGTATAAATAAGCTAATTACTGAGGTATATTCTGCACACATTACGCAAGTTCAATTTTGCAAAACCAAAATGAACAGAAGATGCAGATAACAATACCTATAAAAATAATGCGAATTATCAGTTAATATTTTATAAGTAGGTACGTAAATATATTCATGAAAAATAACTTGCACGAGTACATTAAAGATACCGATCGTCCACCAATTTGTCCACAAGATAAAGATTACTTCAATTGATACTTTATTTTCTGCAATGGAATGCAAAAAGCAATGAGGTTTTATGATGGCATATACTTCCATAACATGTGTCTTGCGCACTCAGATTATAATTTAAAAACCTGTTAGCAGCTACATAACCCTAATTTTAAAATATGGCTGTCGTAAAACTAATTATGGACCAAACTTTCGATGGAAGGGAGACAACTGTTTTTCCTGCCGTTTTACGAGCTTCTTTATGGTTTAAACATAAAACAAAATTATATTTATAATCGATGGTTCATGTTAATTACGACGATAAAGGTTTTATTATGAATCTGAAGTATTTAATTGTTAAGCTACCTTTGGGTATGTTGGTTGTTCATTTGGTGGTGAGCAGAGTCTCGTTCGGCACAGAATTCGTAACTTCGAATATTTAAGATACCGAGAAATACGGGAAAGCTTGATGATAAATACGCAAACATGTGGTACTTTTTGTTTAGACACATATATTACCTACGTAAATAATTATTCTAAATACATTTTTGGGCCTGCCTACTAGTCGTATACACACACGGAAAAGTTCCACTTCTGCTAAACTATTTACCGTCCATCAATATCACACGCAGTTCACCAGATCGCAATAAACCCAGACTGCTAAAAATCACCCCATAAATAAACCACTTTATAAATTATGCCGACATCGAACTGATATTTCAAATCCTAAATCAATTCCCCTGAAATTCGGTAATATGTCACCGTGGAAAGGGGTGTAAGTCAAAATTGGCAATTTATCCGGAGCTGCGTCGAATGTTGGGCTTGTCCGGGCTAGATAATGTCTGCTAGCCGAAATAACTCCCATAAATTGAGTTTACCAACTATCGTCCCCTGTCCGTTACTAAGCTACTTTTTGTGTTTTCTATAGCGAAAGTAGGACTGTTGGGAACTTTCCTATTGGTAGTTCTTTTGATGGATCAAATTAAGTGAATGGGCGCTTGTTATAAGTAAAATTAGGGAACCTAGTTGTTTTCGTAACTTGATCAGAACGATGTTTTGTTGGTAAGTATTATTAGTATGGTTTTGTTGATTGTTATTCGTCTATAATTAACTACATGCCCTTATTTAGGGAACGAGGTACGAGACAATCCTTTTAGTTTCCAGTACCCATAGAAATAAATCTTGCCACAACTCTATAAATATGTGTAGATATAATTTTTCTTGGTATCATTTAAATGGCGCTAACTAAACATACCTAAACAATGTGAAAGCAGTTCTGTCTGTTGGGCTTTCACTCCAAAACAACTGAACATCAGCACAAAGATAACCAAGCTAGTGCCTAAGATACGACATACGCTACTTTTCATTTTACTGCGGGTATGGTTCTCTCGGGAACGGGGAAAAACCGCGGGAAGAGACCGTTTTATTAAAATAAGTAGAATTAAAACATTAACTTGATCCCAAGCGTGAAAGTGACACTGTCATAAATAAGCATGTGCAAATAATTAATTATTTTCAAACACGAGACACCATTTATCATCGTTTTCTAAACATGTGAATTTCCTGTAACAAGGAACGCATTACAAAATAATTTGTTATATAAACTATCTTCTAATTACTTTGGTACTATATTTTTAATAATAACTTGTTCACTTAGTTCTGAAAAGTTCAGGCAAGTACCAATGCAAGTTTTCTAAGTTTGTATGTACTTTCTAAGTATATCTTCGACAGTACATAAGGGGAGTACATAAGGGGAGTACACAAAGGGAATACATAAGGGGAGTACATAATACAGTATATAAGGAAATGCATAAGCTGAGCTCATAAGAAAGTTCATATGGTGAGTACATAAGGGGAGTACATAAGGAAGTTCACAATAAAGTATGTAAGGGAGTACAATACGCCTTAACATTGTACAATCGGGCTTACAGGTTTCTTTATTTCAATAAGGTGGTAAATTGGAGATGTGTTCGATATCTTCAGATAACAAGGCAGGATAACAAGCGTGCGTATCTCATCGCCTGTACTGCGATTTTCTTTTGTTTTTCTCACGGTGGTTTTGTGGACTGGTTGACCGTTTGACGTCTTTTAAAACGTGAAACTGATGTCTTCATATCTGTTTTTGTGGCCAATTATGTAAAAGTCGAATTGATTTTTGATATTGTTAATTTTTAACAGACTTACCGTTATTTTGTACCTACCCATATTGTTTCAGTCCTAGGACGATGCACCTAATTTCTTTTTGGTTTTTAGTATTTTTAGAAGTCTGTTTTATGTTTTTTGGAAAAGTTCTTTATAACCCTGGTTATTGCCCGTAACATTAAGAACTTATATTTATATTTATAAACTTTATATATTTATAAACCCTGTCTAAATAACACTTTGCCACTTCTATCTATACCGTTGTTGCCCAAAATATACTTGTAAACAAACTGTCAGTTTGAAACTCAAACAGAACCTCCGTCATGAAGATATTTGAGGCTCAAATTAAAGGGGGTCGGATCTCATTAAGCCGCTTTGAGGACAAAGATTAACCCTGAATGTGGGAAATCACTGACGTAAATATCGTTTAGCGCGTAGACCCACGATTTTGGAACATAACTCGATATAGGTATTGGAAACTTGTATTTTACCTTCAAACTCTAATTTATTTCTCCTTTGATAATATTATTCAAAATTGTTGAGTTTAGGTATCGTTTTGTAAAAGGGTACCTGAACTAGGAATTACAAGAATTTGTCATTTGACACTTTTTATTATCTACTCACTTGTTTCCTTGACGTTTTTTTTTCTCGTATCGCATGGCCTTTTATGCTTATTTGGGTTAGTCTATTAGATATTACTACACCATTCTAAAGTTTTGACCAAATATAGATTGGACTTGTTAAAATATGGATATTTTAATGTCTTCATAAATTGCAGACTTTAGTGTACATGGCTCTATTAAATATGTTTTCTGTAGACTAGATTACACTGGATTGAAGAATTTATGATGACAGCTTAACTTTGCAAAATGTGGTTGCCCAAATTTGGTTAGCAAATTAAATAAGCTATCTTTATAAGTTAACCTCAGAGTTTGGTGGTATAATTGCACAAGGATGCAGATATAAAATCCAGTATAGTTAGATCCTCATTTAAAAAATACATTTCGTACAGCTAGCATTTCCAGCAATAGTTCCACAGATAAGCAAAACAATACCTTCAGCACGACGTTCTAGTCAGATCTGTGCCACTAATACGGAGTTATTCCCAATTTGTCATTAGTACCGATTGGTCACCAACTATTTTTTCCATACATCAATTCCCAATTGGTCATTCGAGCAAAATAAATAATTTAACATTTAAATTTTGAGTTCCGATTCGTCACCCGCATAAAATTTCACGCAGCAGAGTACCGTCAGAAATAAAAGTGTTAGAAGAAATTTTAAATGAAACATTCGATGTAGATAAAGGTTTAGTGGGCAAAGAACCAACCTCTCGAGTATGAGGGCGCGGGTTCGAATCCAGGTCAGGCAAGTACCAATGCAACTTTTCTAAGTTTGTATGTACTTTCTAAGTATATCTTAGACACCAGTAGCTGATAAAAAGGTGAAGGAAAACATCTTGAAGAAACCTGGACTATATAGTCTGAAATCACCAACCCGCATTGAGCAAGCGTGGTGATTAATGCTCAATCCTTCTCCGTGTGAGAGGAGGCCTGTGCCCAGCAGTGGGACGATAAATAGGCTGTAACTAAGATAAAGGTTTAAATAGCTCTCATATAAATATAATAAAATGTACAATAAAACACAGGTGAAGACAACATGGGCATTTTATAAACCCGAAAATGTGACTCGATACTTTTTGTACCGGTAACAAAAGTACCAGGAGCCCATAACTAGCAAAGAGATTGTATACATAAAAATATTCACAAACAAGAAAATAAATATAAAATTTAATTAACAAAAATAATTTGAATCTAGTCAGCAGTTGTGTTGCACATACTGCAGTTTTTTTTAATTGGACCTTGTTCGTATCAACAGAACGTTTCAGTTCAATAATCTTCTTAAACTTCTTGTTCTTACTATCCATACACAATTAAGAAAATATATTTATTTTATTTATGTATACACAAATTGTGCTATTTACTGTTTTTCCATATTCATTTTTACGAACTCACATGCACTTCAAGGGCGCTTAACAACCAACTAATAATGCATCTGCACCACATGTTTTTTTTGCTAATACCGATAATAGTAAATAGTTACTTACACAAAACAATAGAAACCGGACCATACTTTGCCCCTTCTTCTATATTTTGTCTTTTTCTAGAAAACAAAAGGCTTCTGTTTTATTACCCGATTTTATATATAAAATAAGTTATACCGGGATTTTCAAAAAATTGGTTGACATACATAAAATACAATTCATCGACATGGTGTAAATTGGTATGTTTATCTACAATTAGTATATAAAACGTTAAATCCTGACACTCTTGACTGCTATACTTCTGTAAGTTATGCGGTCCTAGTACATGGTGGGTAGTTCCATGGACACTCGATGGTTGGAATATTACTCATCTGATTTATGCGATCCTGGTATTTTGGTTTTGGTCGTGCGTTGTGTGACGCCGTTGAAATCGCGATTTTATTAATAGCGTCTTTCCATATTCGGAAAAAAACATATCCAACATAAATAATAAAAAAACATATTACAATATTGTAAAGCCTTTCTTGTTGACAGTACTTTTTACAAAATAAAGTACGGATGACCAATTGGGACTAAGCAAAATAAAATATTTTATGGAATGACAAATCGGGACACGTTTTTTATGGATGCCAAATCACTAAAATGACGAATCGGGCATAACTCCTAATACGATGTCCAAGACGGTAATATCTCGTAATAGCCTACTTCCGAAACATAATATACCCCTTTACCCACACCAAAGGGGAAACAGAGAATGCGCCCGCATACATCATCTGTGGGAACTCGAGACACGTGTTTGAATCATCGAGCCCTCGTGTGAACATGCAGACAGTAATGCAGGTTATTGTTTAGATGTGGGGGTAAGGAACTCCTCTTATTGCTTCATAACATCCTGGTACTTTGGTCGGCGAAGAGTTTGAAGTGTGTTAGTGCAGTTGGTCGAAGTGCCCTTGCTTGTTATGTGGTCCTAGTACTTGAGCTAGGATTGTAGAACTTAATTATTTATTTTACGGTACAATTTAACACTACTGTTGAATAAAATAATTTGTTTATTGATTCGGAAGGAAACCTGTCCAATAAAATTGAAATTATGTAAACTTAAAGCGTTCTAAACAAATGCTTCATTATTGATTTTGGAAATGAACCAGATTATAACGAGCCTCTAAACACAAATATAACACGATTTTACTCTCTCCCGAAACCGCAGGTACCTACAGGTAATTTACGTTTAAACGGTTTAAACATTTGAAAATCAATTTAACATTAATTCGAACATAAATCTGTTGAAGATCATCTGCAATGATATCACAATAAATGCATTTACGTGGACTCCATTCCCGAGTAACTAGTTCAACATATCGGATCGTTTAAAACGAGATTGTTCGTCGAAAAATCGTTACATCTGCCTACAATCATTGGAACATGTTACCATTTAATTTCCCCGAGATTTTCGAGGAAGCATAAAATACATATCATATTTGAATCGAATTACAACTACAATAGCCCAATATATTTTATGTCATCGTGAAATATTGTTAACTAGAAGATATTTTTACAATAGTCACATCACTCTCTATACTACTTAAAAAGCCCTTTAAGCTGATTTCGCAAAGAATTGGCCAAACTTCTTGACACCCAACGTATGTACGTGCTTCCCTGCAAAATTTCTCCGCTACAAAGTCACAGCCACATTTTCTATCTAGGTCCTCAATAAACACAGTAAGTACCATTATCATATTGTATAGTAAAATACTAGAATAGACAGGATACTTACGGAGGCACGTGTTTGCTTCCTAGAACCGAAGCGCGAAGTCGTTACGATAAATAGCACTTGATAAATGACGGTAGAACCAACTTTAACGCAGAAATAAAGCTGCTAAATATTGTTGAATTCTCTAAAATACTTGAATATTTAAATGGTATTATCTGAGTTCCAGATTTAACCATTTTATACCAGTTATCCTTTGGTAATTCTAGCTGTCTTCAAGAAAACGTCATGTAGTCTTTGCCATGACTCGTTTATGAAAAAAAATATTAATTACTTGAAGTAAGACTCTCTCTTCAAAGATTGGTCTTAAAAACAAAAACGCACATTTGAAATCATAGAACTTAAATTACTACAAATTAATTCAGCCTTTATAATGTCTAGATCTCTACTCTGGTCTCCGACTGCCAGCAACCCAGAATGTCCCAAAGATTAGTGTCATCTAAATCAAGAACATGAGACGATTTTATTAAAACATGGAACTTGGGAACCTGCTCACAGCCACAATAAAGTAAGAGACTAATGTTAAGCTGACATGTCTAAATTCTGTAATCGTGTCCCAAAAATCTTAATTACACTTTGCGGCAACATTTTAGCCAGGTGAATGCATGTGGTGTAACAGAATTAGATAAATTGTAGCGATTATAGTCTCCTTTTGGAAACTTACCAAGAAATATAAACGGTCTTCGTTATCACCATTTTTATGGTTAAAAGCTCAAACTTGGACAAAAGGAGAATTAAATGGTTGTTGTGTAATGTAGTTGAATATTCTTTAAAAATACAACTTAAGAAAATTATGATATCACTTAAAGTTGAGTAGGTACGTATTTGAAGACATGTGTGTACCTACCATAAAAGGTGTGGATGATTCAATAAATCGATGAAACTTTGACTTTTTCTAACAAAGAGAATCACGAACAAAACTCATATAAAATTTCGATTCGGAATTTAATACAGAATCAATAAGTCTGCCTCATCTAGGCTTAGCAATTCCACATGCATCGCAAAGCCGGTCCATTACGAGGGGATAGCGTGACGGCCACGACTTTTCTCGATTTGACTTGTAGCTGCGCCGATCGGCCGATTAGCTGGGCTTACCCGTTTGTTACTAACGTGAATACTTCAACTACTACCACAGTTTAAATATCTCTCTTGTATACAGCTACGTACTAACATTCGTAACAACGTCACTTCACACGCATGTACTCGATGCACGACACTCAGAACTGACAGCACCGGTAGCACCCGTAAAAGCTCGTCAATTCACATGCGTGTGTGAGTGACATTTTTACGAACGTTAGTACGTAGCTTCACAACTGTATATCTTTATTCTGTGCTACTACTTTGTTTGCGGATTGAAGATATGCCACTTGATGCTTTATTGTTTGCAGACAATGTTAAGTGGTTGGCTAGTTTATCGTGTCTGATAGTTGGTATAGTTGAGGTGAGGCGAAACTTTAAGTGGAGTGAAGATCAAGCATAAATCTAGTCTGAGCATTTATAGACTCTTGATTGGTTCGATCTGAAATGTATACTTTTACAATTCAAAGCTAAAACCTACTCAGCAAAAGCAATAGCTTTCCCTTTGTAATTTTTTGCAGTTGCGTCCTGTCACTGCAATTTTAAAGATTATATTACCCAAAAATTGACAAAAGTATCGAGAAAGCATTTACCAAAAAGCTTACATTAATATCCCATTTTACTTTCCTTAATGCCTTATAAAAACATTACGACGGATGGAATGGAGTAATGCACAATTGCACAAACAAACGAAAGTTGCACAGATGGCGATGCTGGGACGCTCGCGAGCATTTTAATTCCGTTCCGCTCCTACAAGCACGTAGGACATGTTACTGGCTCCGTTCTACATACACTCTTTTATTTATATGTCAGTTATGTCGTTTGTTACATACTGGTTTTATTACGGCTTAAATTCTGATGTGGGTATTAATTTTTGTGTTTTTTGAAGATGGTTAAATTGAGTGTAAGCCTATCAAAGCTCTCCGAGGCTCCGTTGTAATATGGTTAGTTTTCCACGTTTTTAGTTCTAAGCCAGAGTATCCGTTAAGCTGCATATCTTCTTGTTGTGATGATTTTCCATGAGTTTGTGTCCATTACTCTTTTCTTATACATGTTGCAGCCATATCGCCATTTCATGAAATGGTCGCGTTTCATAAAATGTTCATGTTAATTTTACATACTTTTCATAATGAAAACATGCCTACTTTTCACCCATTAAGTTGTGATTAAGGGATTCTTAATATCTCAAAACTCGGAAGAAAGTCCCAAAATGTCTAAATCTAAAAATAACACCGACCCACCAAAACGAACTCCAACCCTATCCATTTAGCGTAAAACAACGCTCCGCTTCGCGACCACTGTGCATCCATCCTTACCCTGATATTGATAAATGGATGTTGTACTTCGTAACTCTGCTTGGACATTCAGACAGCTACAATAAAAAAATACTCTTTAGCCCAATTGGCTTAACAACAATTAATCTTGCGCTGACTCATTTGCCATTAGGCAAGCCAGACGACAGATACAAAGCAATTTAAAATTTTGACCTTGACCTTGAAATGTTTTTTGCAGTCATATGTGAAGCGCAGATTTTTTTATTTGAATTGTTAATTGAAGTATGTATGAAAAGGGCCTTTGTCCGCATTATGACGATAATAATAGATACTTAATCGTTAGACTTTAGCCAAAAACCAAATGTGGATAACTGTACTACGAACTCTAATTACGCAAAAGCTTGCTCCCTGAAAGACTAGTTGAAAAGACAATGACTTTAGCGAAACGCGACAAAAAAACATTAAATTCAGAGCTTTGATCCAAAGTCCAGGTCCATCATGACTGGTCTAACTAGAAGTTTATATTTACTACAGAACAATTATTACAGAACCTACTTGATTGATATAAAGAAGAAACAGCAAAACAAAATTTAATTAACCACTGCGATAAAACTTAATCCAATCTACGACTACTATAAACTCAGGAACCCTATTATGTTTTTTAACCCAACGTACTGTCAATAGCTATACATTACAATTGAAACAATTAATCAGACACAAGGTCGTAACCCCTACAGTTTGGTCATGAAGTTTGATAAATAATGACTAATTCTAAACAATAAAAAACTTGTAGCTTAATGACAACGATACGTGTGATATTTTGCATGGGAATATACCAACAAGTAACTTGTAAAGAGCAGACATAACGCCTAAAGAAACACCTTGTCGTTACAATCGCCGACAAAAGTGTTACAAAGAGACAACCAAAAATATGTGACGAATTGGTTAATCGGAAATGAGTCATAAACTAATTAAAAGTAAATGCTGTTACGTGAAAAACATATTCCAGTAAAATGGTTGACGCTGAATTACATCTCCCCTTTATCTCGCATCCAAATAAATAGATAGAAGCATATTTACATGATTTTTCATGGGATATTATAAATTGCATATCAAATAAATAATCGCCTATCAATTAATACTCATCATTTATATTCTTTTTTACATCAAATAACTTAGTTCACTACAAATAAACTAAATGTTTAACAACACTCAAACTGCAGATAATTCGATATTATACATCAATATGACATTGCTTTTTTTATTATAATGCAATACACTTAAATTTATTCTTGTACAAAAATACTACATACATAGCATTAATACTGACTGCACAGCAAATTTTCCATATTTCATAGCAAAATAACTATCCCAGTCGCATATTAACCAGTAAGTACAACAAAACCTGTTCATCATATTTGTCTTAATTTTCAAGAAGCCATGCTCGACAAATTAAATGATTATTATAACAAAAAAATCCTGTCACATTGCATTATTTCTAAAAACAGAACAAATTAACTGAAAAAGGTTCGCGGCTTCGCGCGCTTTTTCGTCACTGGAGTGCAGAGTGGCGCGAGTGAGTAAGATAGAGTTCAATTAAAAAATATTGTATTAAAAATTGAAGCTAGTAACGAAAACAAATCGCTGCAAAACCGACTCCACGTAGTCTTGTCTGCCCTACCCCTAGAGTGCAATTCAAAACCGCGTAGGCGCGGAGGGGCGAGGCGGCCTGCGAGCTGAGGAGCAGGTAATTTTAACGCTCGCCAACGCGGTTGAGGCTGGCCGGCTCGGCCGGCCAGTAAGCCGAAGCTGCGGTGGTGAGCGTGAAAATCATCTGCGACGATAAGCTCGCATTTGACCGCCGGACCACGAAGCGCCGGAGCCGTGACAGAAGTGATGCTTGCTGCATGTTGCATGCTTACTTCCATGTTGCATGCCTGGTTACATGCTGCATGCCTGCTTTCATGCTTCAGGCTTGTTTGCATGCTTCTTACAGGAAAATAAAATTCCAAAACTATGCCAAAAGATGATTCTGACTATAAACATTCTGAAATATGATATTATAGTAGTAGCCTTTTAATGACTACTTATATGAAATGTATGCCAAAAGGAAATACTGACAATGACTGACAATGCACCAGCCCTATTTTTTTAAAGAACTATAGTATGTATATGCAAGCATATCATCGGACTTGCGATCCGACTCAAGTACGTGGCGCCAGCTGCAGAAGCTAAAAATGTTGCCTATTATTATTAGGGCAAAAAAGGAAACGTGTACGCCCGCGAAAGCAAGACGCGCTTTAATAATTCAATAAATTACAATTTTGTATTTAATTTTATATTTTTTTGCTGGTCTCATTATGCCGTAATTAATAAATAATAAGATGACTGAGACAAATAAAATGCTGTTTCATTCTGAAAAACTGCTGTAAATAATATAAAAATAGAAGCTATATTTAAAAGAAAAAGAGTTAACATGTATAATGTGCATTAAGATTATTAGCTGTGCATTGATGAAAAAGCTTTTGCTTTAGGAAAAATCGCTGTACGCTGCGAAAATAAATTGTAGTGTGTTTAGTGATATTTTGAGTTGAATATTTTGCTGTGCAATCAGTAATTTTGATGGGAATTCGGAATCTTATTGCATAGAAAAAGGATATTTTTTGATTTGCGTTTAAATACTACCCATTTTTCATTATTTGCTTATTTATGCTTTTTATTAGCTTTCATTATTTATTTTAAAAAGACACCATTCCCTTTCGCTTGAAATTACAATACACAGCTTGCGACAAAATGAGAGAGAGTCTTTCTTCAATACTAACTTCCAGTCACCCCAATAAAATATGAAAAACAAAACACAATCCTAACACTTCTATCACCACGTATACCCACAAATTACGCAACACCATGTACATTACAAATAACAGCAAACGCAAAGCAAGAAGGTTCGTCGCCCGATATTAGCTCAGTCGGTTGTTTGCAGTATTCTTATCAGTTCACAGATCGACGGGAACGCGGAAACTCTGGCTTCGTTATCGACTTGACAGAATTGCAACTTGGAATATTGATTGTAGTTGCTTCGTCCGATCTTGTTAGTTGTACGGCTGAAGTTTGTGGCAGTCACTGTACTATGTAGTTTAGTACATTGAAATGGATGTAAGGAGGTTTTACTTACTTACTTTTTGGTGGGGTGTTGAAAGTAGGTGTTAGTTTGTCTAATAAGAGTTCAAAGTTGAGCTGGATTTTGTATGATGTTGATGATTACCTGAAAGGCAGCTTAGTAGCTTTATCTTAGCCCTAAGATGTTATGTCATCAACTAAGTGTAGAATTTTAGATAAAAAATACGCACAGATATTGTCCTGTTAACATATACACCTACCTCTAATATGGCGATAATAAAATCAGAGATAAGTCCAAGATGACTTAAATAAATCACTTATTAATATATAGTTTAATATAAATATTACATTGAGGCTATGTTTTTGTATATTCTGTATTTACTGGTAATATTGATTGGAGTTCGTCCGATCTTGTTAGTTGTACAGCTAAAGTTTGTGGCTGTCACTGTACTAGTTTAGTAGGTACCTACTGTACATTGAAATGGATGTTGGGTCGTGTTTTTTTTTTTGGGAGGGTGTTAGTGAATTGTTGAAGTTTGTCTATAGAGAGTTTAAAGTTGAGTTGAATTTTATGTAATGGAGATGTATTATTATGTCTGATTATCCTGAACGGTAGGGAAATTAACCTTCGCATGTTACTGAAGACTCATAGATGATGTGTAATGATGTAATTGAGTTACTATTATTAAATTTGCAATATGCATAAACTAGTACTTATGTCGTAGTCCCATAGAACATGGTTCCAATTAGTAACCATAAAAAGTTAGTTATACCATTTAATACCACATTGAGGCTATAATTTGTTATGTCACACTAATAAATCCTAAAGTAAGTAGGCTATTAATTTAGGTCATAATACAGTTCCCAAAAACGTGTCACAAAAACTACCAATTGCTGCCACATGTTGTAATATAATATTACGTCGCAACCACGAAATAGGTCAAGAACAATAAGACCTAAATCTGACAATATGACAACAAACAAATATTTACTTTTATCACGACACAAGTTCAGTAAAAACCGTTATTTATTTAAACGCCTATCAACAGATATGCTTAATAAAATTCTAGTTTGCGCCCACACACAACACCGCAAGCAAGTGTCAACTTAAACTAAATACCCAGAAAACGACCGTTTGTAAAGTTACGGACACACGTGCGACGAAATTACGGACGATTTACCAACTTTTACCAAGTTAAGCAAGTTTCATCTTTAAAGCAACTTTATACAGGTACAGGAAGGAAATAGCCTGCTTGCTAGATTATAAGAATTCGGTTATGAAAATTATCTTCAGTGTACATAGATTTGTGCACACTGTTTGAACTCCCAATTTAATTATCCAGCCCAGTTAATCAGCACATAAAATCTTTGTATCACAAACCCTATTTTGCAAATTATCGCCAAGACCACATATTGTTCTAGAAAAAAAAGATTTAGAGACTACGAAAGGTATACACCTGTGCGTCTTCCATCAGACTATTTCGAATTACATACTCATCAGAAATGGTAGTTTTCGAAGCGTCGATGTGAAACCGCCTTAAAAATCCGAACAATTCCATAGGCGTCGCGACAACGCCATTATAAATATATTTATAGATCATAAATTAGTATTAAATTTCCCGATTATGACTCGATGAGATTTGATATCACACATTTACATTTTAATAGCACCAATAACGGAATAACACCTATTTAATAGGCCGTTCGTTGACAGGATTAAAATTACCTATAGGGTTCGAAAGGTATGGAGATGATCTAATAAAGTGTTTGATCAATGGGTCTTATAACTTCATTCTTTCGTAGTAAACTTTTCCTTAAGAGTGCAAGTAGAGAGTCGGCCGATAGTTTGTTTGGGCTCATAAATCAGTGTGAAGATGAATGTTAGGACGCACATTACAAAGATCAGGTATTTAGCTGGTATCAGAGTGACTGAAAACTTTGATCATACGTTCAAATATCGACCGACTGTTTAGTCGACATTATACTCTAAAAACTCGCTCTTTACATTCAAGTATTCCCCGGTGGCCATATTATTTCCCCATATTTTGTCATTTAAGTGAATGTTAAGGTAATGGTCTAGTAAAATCGGATTTCGTATTGAAGTGATTCGCACTTGAAGAGTGGAGTGCGAAATCGTTGAGAAGTCATTCTGCGTGAACACACGGAATACAAATCAGGAGGTCTGAAAGGGGCCGTAAATACGTTTGAAATATGACTTATTTAATATTTTATCCGCTATTTATTATAGAGAAAATAAAATATATTTGGTAACGCAGTAACGCCTGTTATAATTTAACAAGGAAACAGCTGTCAATAACACATTCAAATAATATTCATAACAAGCGGCCAAATCTAAAATTACAATTTGATGATTTCATTATACGAAACGAGGGGCAGTCTAATGGTGCATCTTAATATGATACAAAACTCACTAAATCGATGAAAAAAAAATCGATGCTTTGTGCTAGAATTTTCACTCGAGTTGGTATCGAGATAAAATTACCGATTTCATCGTCATCAATCAATTCTGGCGGGTACACGCTGATGCGACAATTTGTTAGCTCTCTGCCGGTTATTACTGACAGTTAATGACTTGAAAACCCCTCGTTTATTTATTCATACAACAAATTCTATGTTTGAATCGATCTGATTACTGTTTTGTGTTTTTACTACTTTTGTCCTTAACACTATGACGCATTCACAAAGCTTTACCAATATTCTCAAATTTAAGGAGAATTTTATACGTTAGAGATTTATTTTTTGGTTAATGAGATTAATTAAACAGTGATTCAATCTATACAAGTTACTCACCACTATGATTCAGAAATTAACTTTAATTTGTAACTCCTATCTCACAACAACGAGAATTAACATATCTCTAAGCAAATTGATCCATCTCCGCGTCGGACTACGTTACGCCATGTCCTATTTCATACATCTTAACTAATCAAGCGTATCCAATTCTGCTCATCAGCTCAATTGCTCTTAATACTCATTGCTCATGGCCGAAATACGACGCGAATTTTTTTAATTACAACCGTATGAAACCGGGCTGGGAGCGATGTACAGTAGACTGCACATCAGTGGTAACTGTCATGCACCTTAACTCAATAGTAATAAGTACGATTTTCCTATAAAACTATTACCACTGACATGAAGTTGACTGTACTTATTAATCGATCTTGTCATCGTATGACGAGCGGTATGCATTTTTAATATATGAAATATCGCAATTATGGATGTTCCGAGACCACCGGAGAGGTAATTGAGGAGGCTGTTCACGGATCTGCCTTGAGGTCAAGTCCTCCCTTTTTGGAGACTGACGTTTTTACATCACTTTGTTTTTAAAATGTATAGGTACTTCAAAGAATGACTTGGTTTGTATAGCAATCTTGTTGAACTGAAAGGGTACCGTGGCTTTACTAGGATATTTTAGGAAAACTTTCATTATTGTATACAAAGATATCCGTACTCCGTTAAAGGAACTTCAGCTGAATCTCATTCGTAAGCATTTCTATAGAAAATGATGATACAACAATAAATGAAGTTAGTCATCCTAATTCGCGTGGGTAGTTCAATATGGCAAGAGTAATTTAATCAAACCCTATATAGAAGAGAGAGTCAGACAAATAAAGATGTTACTACAAGTATATGTAATACAATAATATTATCATTCTAAAAACCCGTTTAATGAGGTACTGCCCATATTTCATAAGTTATGACATCTTATTCTGACAAAGGAAACTTACTGTACAGCTCTTAAAAAGGAGTGCGTGATTGAATTACTTTTTATGCGTCAGTGGTATGTGAGCCAAGTAGCTAACACAATAATCGCATTCTTGATTCATTATACCATCGCACAATGACATCAGGGAGTTAATTAATTAATAAAAACCATGCAGTGTCGAGACACACATCTATACTAATATTATAAAGCTGAAGAGTTTGTTTGTTTGTTTGTTTGAACGCGCTAATCTCAGGAACTACTGGTCCGATTTGAAAATTTCTTTCAGTGTTAGATAGCCCATTTATCGAGGAAGGCTATAGGCTATTGTTTATCCCGGTACGGGAAGTAGTTCCCACGGGATGCGGGTGAAACCGCTGGCAGAAGCTAGTGGTTTATACAAGCAGACACAGTTATTCAATCAGCCTTAAAGACAGGGAATCTATTTAAAAGGGAGCAATATATTCTCATTAATGTCAAAATGCCGGCCACTTTTTACTCGCCTTATCAAAATCGCCAACGATTAATCTAATTAAGGCATTCTTCTGAACGCACCCATAGATTCCGATACCTACTCAAACATTTTTAAGATATTTCTACTCCCCATCCTGGCTTTAAGTGGATTGTGAACGGAATTTTAATTAAAGATAAATTCAAATCTACGTTTGAAATTGTTTGTGAAAGAACAATGCATTTTATATGTCTCTAGATTTTAAACAGAGGTTAAAATATGACTTTTTGTGGTTTGTTTCATTCAGGATTGCCCTTCAGAATATTGTTCTCCATAATAATGATTTAAAGTTCTCATAATCTAAGTCCACTTGGAGTAGCAGGTAAGTTCTTTTTTTATAAAAGCTTCCATGTAAGGAAGTATGCACACGAGTATTGAATGCTCATTAATTATGCATGTTGTTCACAGCTTATCGACTAAAACTATTTAGTTTTTTTGAAATCATAATATTTAATTGAATCAGCCAGTTCTGGCCTATAAATTATCATGGCTTAAGAATGACCTTTCAAAAACCATGCTTCCAAATTATGTCCCTGACTACCTCAAAACTATAAACGATTTAAGAAAAAAGTTTAGTTTATGGCAAACGTTTATAATTATGAATATAAAGTGTCGTCAAACCAGTAAATGGCCCGTGCCTCTTGATTCTTGCATAATTTTTATATTAAATGCAAATACTTAGCCTAATATTATTCCATCAAGAAATTCTTCTATAAAAGTTTAAGGTCAGTTTTAATACCTGCCGATTAAGACCGGTTAAGCTTATAAAGTACCTAAATAGTCCCATATAAAGTTCCAATTATAAATAAAGCTCGTGGAAAAATCCTATCCAGATACTCAGTAGTTTGCAACAATGTAAAATAAGTAAATGTTCAAATTATGTGTAATTTAAGTTCCATAACATTACAAAGTACCCTAGATACAGTACAATAAAATGATTGTTAAAAACAATTGAAAAACACGCTTTTATAAATGCACGTAAAAATAATTACAAGACTTTTCTTTCAAGTCCAAACAGCTATTGTACGATGTTTTATGTATAAAGTTGCAGTTCATATCTTCGGGCTCCGTGATCAGTCCTGCGATTCTATAAAATTCGATCAACAACTCGCATTTCACTTCGATTCGTAATGTCATTTCATACTTTAGGGGAGGTAGGGGAGGGATGGACACTTTTTCACATTTATTGCATAAAAAATTCAGATTTTACAGATAATCAACTTTTATTGTCATTTCTTATGTTTGGCTAGATAAAATCAAAGAGCTATCCTAAAAATTACAATCAGTTTCAACATTACGAGATATTTAAACGGTTTCAATAAAACCGTCGACACGTCAAAATTTTGTTTGGTCTGACATGCTTTAGTTGGTACTTACGTAGTGTTTAAAGTTACTTTTTGCTTTTTATAGGGTTTATCGTTTATAACATTTTGTCATAATAATTGCGTACTTTTTTGGGTCGGGGGTTTTTTTAAATTTATAATTTTATTTTATTTCATGGTTTTTTAAAGGAGCTCCTTAATTTTTCCTTCTTTTTATGATGGGTTCGCTATATGCGATCTCAGCCAAAGGAAGCTGTTTAACAATCCTCATGACAAACTGGCTCTGGGAGAATTGCACAGATTGAGAAACAATAAAGATGGACTTTTGTTGATCCAGGGTTATATATCATTCTAGGGTTTCATCCGCCACATCCCATTTCCAGCATTAGGTTCTCGTCAATTAGAAACATGAAGAAAACTAGTCAAGACAAATTAAACGAGCCCAAACTCGATGGGTTTACTAAAAGGCAGTTCAGGGTTACGTCTCCTATCTTCGTGTCCTAACAGCAGACCAGCTCAGTGGTTCCAGAAGACATTAGTATTTCAAATTTTAGATCCCACATATGCTTGCAAGTAAACTGAGCGTGTAACATTCCTATCACACCTAACAAACGAGCTGATGACCTTGAAGACCTGAACCGATTTCCACCAAACATAGCTAAGAACACTCCCGAATGACATTCCTTTTAAACAAAAAAAACCGCATTACAATCGGATCATCCGTTTGGGAGCTACGATGCCACATACACACACACACACAGACACGTCAAACTTATAACACCCCGTCGTTTTGCGTCGGGGTTAAAAGAATGGTTTGCGACGGGAAATTCTTAAAGATTTAATATAACGAGCAATACAAGAGGCATCAAAAGGTTAAAAAATAAAATTAACAGCTGATAAATATGGAGTCCCTAGATCAAGTTGGCAACGGTAGCTGAAACAAGATTCTATAAAGGATTTTTAGCGCAGATTTATAACCTCGCAAATTTTCACTGAAGAAGAAGAACAAAAATTTACAAATTATACATTACATGGTATGTCCAAGCCTCCCTACCATAGGGAGCATTGGACACTTTTGACTTAGTTTATAAAAAAAAATCGGTAAAAAAACTTAACTAAAACGGTTTTATCTTATGTGCACTGAAAACTAGAAAATAAAAAATAGTTACTTACCTGTCAACCTACGGTGGTCCCGGTCATATTAGACTAAAATAAAAACGTGGGGCCCATAAACTATTGCTGTAGTACCTCTTCTAGAGGTACAATAGGTGTGGATTGCATCGACTTACTATAATCGTAACTGGAGATTTTGACAATCAATCATTAATAATAAAAAATACACATACCTTTCATTAGTTTTCTCTTTATAACGATCCGAAACCGCAACAAAATATTTAAGTACTTTTACGAGTGTTTGTTCTTGACAACTCACAGAAATGACAGAAAGTCTATGGATGAACACCGTTGCCAGTCGGTAACGTAAACTACCCAATAAAAAAAAAACAAATCTATGATCAAATCAGAATAAAAGGACCCCCCTTTTATTCTGATTTCATCATGTCTCCCAACTGCCCATCTCTCCCCTACCTCCCCTATAGATAGACAGATTTTGGCAGATCTGTCAAAATCTCGACTTTAATTTAGTTCAACTTGTCAACACGCTCGATAGTGAAGCGCTAGTGTAGTTTGACAATGTCAATCACGAAACTTTAAGGTAGAATTCCGTGGGTCGCGATTGTCGCAGCCGCGCGCGACAAAAGTCAACCTATGAAAATGTATGGCACCGCTGCCGAGGGCCGCGACAGTCGCGCGCGGACGACGAATTTCGTGAGCCGCTCGCGGCCGTACGCTTCTCAACATGGTCTAGCGCTTAATAACATCTATAGAATTTTAGTAAAACCAGCATTAAATTGTTGACAATGCCGCGAGCAGCTTACGAAATTCGTCGGCCGCGCGCGACTGTCACGGGCCTCGGCAACGGTGCCATACATTTTCATAGGTTGACTATTGTCGCGTCCACGGAATTCCACCTTTAGATCGAAGTCGAAGTGAGAGTGATGTCGAAGTGAGTTGTGATATTTTATAGAATCGACATGCAGATCAGATCAACAGTACCTACCTACCATATTATTGAATAGGTAGTCATCAGAACTACATAGGTACCAACCTAAGCTGTAATTTTTATGATGCTAGGATCTTTGGAAGCTTGTTACATAAGTTAGATTCCATTACATACTTAGTTACCATACACGTCGACCTAATAAAATCGTGTACAAAAAAGACCACAGTAAGAAATGCCTTTACCTATGTAGTGTATTCGTATTGTTATGATATGTTTATTACTTAGGATATCGGCTCGCCAATGTCACAGCGTCTCCGCTCGCCGTGCGTTCGTGTCTGCCCGCCAACCGTGGCCATAGACAACCTCTCGCACCTCGCGCTGCGCATAGCCGAGACGACAGATAATAAACGTACCATAGATGTAGCTGCTACTATTCGCATACACTACATCCCTCCCTTGTTTTATTGTTTCTTTTATCACCTACGTGCATAGTACAATATGACGTAAGTGCACTAAACTTGAGGTCAATAAAAGTCCAATCGTATTTCAGAATGTTATTATTTAACAATACAGGGACTCCTTAAGAATAGTTTTATAAACCAAACAAATCATACAAAATCAAGTTATCCTGGGAATCGAGTAAACTTAAATATACTTCTTCACATTCTTAAATAGATTAACTTTCAACTCTTTTAACAGTAATTACGCGACCCCAAGGATTCACTCAGATAGTTCCATGTCATCTTGGTCTGAGCAATTGTCGACGTTACTTTTATCGACTACTTGCCATTGGCCCTCTGCCTTCTTGAGGTGTATAACGTTGCGTCGCGTTTGTTGCCCTGTTTCATCATTCTTTAATTGTACGTCGTTTCCATTTACGGACTCAACTGTGTGAATAGTTGGGTCAAAGTCTAGGCTCAACTTATTTGTTTTATTTGTGTTTTTCAGGTATACTTTGTCCCCTACACTGAGATCACTGTCAGTAGCCCGTCTTTTCCTATCAGCATACTCCTTTCCCTTTTCTTTATGTTCTTTGTCCCTGTCCCTGATCTCAAAATCTTCCGGTTTATAAGTCATATCATTAATCATGGGTAATTTGTCACGAAACTGTCGACGGAAAAAGAGTTCAGCTGGTGTTTTTCCAGTGACGGTGTGGGGTGTACTGTTATACATTTCTAAGTATGTACGTAAAGCCTCCTTCAAGTTCTTCTTTTCGGCTTGGGCGATTTTTAACCGTTTCAAAATGCTGCGGTTTTGCCTTTCTACTTCCCCATTCTGTTGAGGTGAGTAGGGAACCGTATTAAATATGCGGATGTCTCTCTCAGCGCAAAAGGTTTTAAACTCTTCACTGGTAAATTGTTTTCCGTTATCCGATGTCAATGAGACCGGATTCCCTAATCGACTGAAAATATCTTTTAGTTGTTCAATAATTTCAGCGCTTGTCACAGATCTGCATAATTTCACCTCCTTGTATCTAGTGTAGTAATCCACTACTACTAATATGTAGATATTACTAGGCAATGGTCCCATTAAATCTAGAGCTATGTCCACCCAAGGTTCCGAGGGTAATTCTCTTCTTTTTAGAGGATTTGGCGGGTTAGGAGCGGATACTAAAGTACATCCTTTGCATGACTTACACGCATTGGTTGCGTCTTTATCAAGGTTGGGCCACCAAACCTTTGTTCTTAATCTTGCTTTCATACCCACTATTCCCGGGTGTCCTTCGTGTGCTAGTTGGAGTACACGATCTCGTAGGTTGCCTGGTATCACTATTCGTGTCCCGCGCAATAAGATGTCTTCGTGGAAACAAAGCTCGGTTTGGAATGTCTTATACTTTTTTACCGTCTCATCCCAAATGTCTTTATATAGTCCCTCTCTAACTTTGTGGATTTCGGGGTCCTTACGAGACTGTTCGATTAAGTCCCTCAACGGTACAGCACAAGGTACGGTATGCTCCACTATAAACCGTATTTGGTTTCCATCTAATGCTGCAGGTGTTTCTTCCAGCTTACAGAGTCTCGATAGGGGGTCTGCTATATTATTTTTACCCGGGACGTACTTGATCTTAAATTTATATGATTGCAACCGCAATACCCACCTTTCAATACGAGCACACGGCTTTGATCTGGGACCAAAAATGACTTCTAAAGGCTTGTGATCGGTTATCAGATCAAATTCTTTACCGTAAAGAAACATATCAAAGTGTTCTACTGCCCAAACCAGAGCTAGAGCCTCCTTCTCAGTCTGGCAGTATCGACGTTCACAATGACTTAATGTCTTACTACCGAATGCAATTATACGGGGGCCTCCATTATCTATTTGTACGAGTACTGCTCCTAATGCGACTGGACTAGCATCTGCTAACACAGCTGTTTTATCATCAGGATCATAATACCCCAAATGCGGTACGTTCACCAGCGCAGCTTTTAGATTATTAAAAGCGATTTGCTGGGCTTCGCCCCAGGCCTCCTTTATATCCGAATTTCTACCTGTTCTGTTTTTAAGAAGTATTCTCAAAGGCTCAGTTTCTTCTCCCAGGTTAGGAATCCATTTCCCTACATAGTTAATTAAGCCTAAAAAACTTTGAAGTTCTGCCACGTTCGTCGGTGGTCTAAATTCGGAAATTGCAGCGCTGTATTTTTGCAATGGTTTGACTCCCTGATCCGTCAGCTCATGCCCCAGGAATTGAATTTTATTAACTCGATATATACATTTGTCCTTTCTCAGCAATACCTTATGTTTGTCTAACACCTCCATGACCCTTTTAAGTCTCTCGTCATGTTCCTGTAAGTTTCTTGCAAAAATCAAAATATCATCTATAAAATTAACTACTCCTTCACAGCCTATAAGAATTCTTTCCAGGGTCTTTTGAAATATCTCGGGTGCACAGTTTATACCGAACATCATCCGTTTGTATCGGAATAATCCCCTATTAGAGATGAAAGTTGTAATGTCTCTGGAATCTGGGTGTATTTCTATGTGATGGAAGGCGTCTTTTATGTCTAATTTGCTAAATACTTTGGCAAACCTAACTCGAGGTAGTATCTGATCCATTGTCGGCAATGGATGGTTTTCACGCCTGATAGCGAGGTTCGCCTGTCTCATGTCGACGCATAAGCGGACCTCTCCGTTATCTTTCAGGATCGGCACTATTGGTGACACCCAATTGGATGCACTTTTAACTTCCTCTATAATGTCTTTCGCGAGTAACTCTTCAATTTTCTTGTTAACTTTTTCTTCTAAAGGTATAGGGATTCTTCGGTATGGCTGGCTTACCGCTGGTATCGTGCTATCAATAGGGATTGTGATCAATACATCCTTAAATTTAGGAAATTCTTGATACACAATAGCATTAACATCAACTTCGATCCTCAGAATACCCAATGAAGTAGCAGTTAGACGGCCTAGTAAGTTGCAGGTTCCATCTTTAATAACGTAAAACTTGGAGTTCTCCGTACGTTCGCCGACTTGTATATTAGCTTGAAAAGATCCTAGTAGCTTCAACGGTGAATCGCTTCCATATGCCATGAAATTCTTGACGGGATGCGCATCTTGGTTCGTAACGACAACGTTGCTCTCCTTCATCGTCTTCCAAGTCTTATCCGTTATTAAATTGTCATTACATCCCGAATCAATTATCATTTGAACATTGACCCCACCTATATTGCCTGTTATCGAGGTGGAGCTACTTATATTAAATATATAATCAGTTGGTTGGCACGGTCTATCGTCGTCTTTATCACGCACATTATAAATTCGTTTGAACCTCTTTATTTGGTTCGATTTCCCTCCTTTTATGCTCTCCTCTTTTCCTTTTCCGTTATGTTCTATTTTCCTCTTAATGTTTAGACACTGGGCACGAAAATGTCCCATTTCTCCGCATTCTAAACACCTCTTGTTTTTAGCTGGGCAATCTCGACCTTGTTTTGTATGCTCTCCGCGACCACACCTCCGACAATATTTCATATTTTTAAATCTAGACTGAATCCTATTCACCCCTTGAGAATCTGGCGTTTTATCGACGTATTCTCCTAACTGACGACCTAAAACCTCTAAAATATTAGCCTCCTTGATAATAACGTCAAGAGTAATTGCGTCCCCCAGTTTAAGGATTTTTTTACGTAAATCATTTGATGAACATTTTTCTGCAATTTGGTCTATAATATATTCGTCGTTAAGATCTAAATCACATTTTGCAGCTTGCTGCCGAAGTCTAACAAGAAACTTTTCAAACTTTTCCTGAGGTTCTTGTTTAAGAAGCCTAAATACATGACGTTCGTAAACTTTACTTTGCTTAGGAGCAAAGTAATTATCAAGTTTTTTTACTGCCGTTTTAAATGTTGTACCTGAGCTACCACTATCGGAATTTTCCGGAATACTAAAAAATATCTCTTGTAACTCGGGCCCTCCGAAATGCAATAGAGAAGCCGTTTGTTTCTGGTCGTCCACGATGCCGGCTGCTAGTAAGTATATTTGCAAACTCCTCTTCCATTTCTCCCATCTAATAGCGACTGAGGTGGTATCTCCCGCGCACTCAAATTTTTCTAGGGTAATTTGGGCTACCTGTTAACAATTATAGTTTACCTTAATTTGTATATTCAGAAGCACAGGTACGTACCTTACTGTCGAGACACCAGTCGAGGCATTATATTGACACGAGGCAATTTCAAGCCCTCTCCAAAGACTGTACAACTTTGCAGTTAGCAACAATGCAACGTGGCCTGCAATACCATGCAAGGCCCTGCCCTTTTATACTTGCACACAACATATACGAATCCTCGCGAACCTTGCTGTTCGCACCTCGTAAAGCTGTACAAGTTCTCGTCTCCTAGGCATATAGGCATATACTTGCACACAACATATACGAATCCTCGCGAACCTTGCTGTTCACACCTCGTAAAGCTGTACAAGACTTGCACACAACATATACGAATCCTCGTGAACCTTGCTGTTCGCACCTCGTAAAGCTGTACAAGACTTGCACACAACATATACGAATCCTCGCGAACCTTGCTGTTCACACCTCGTAAAGCTGTACAAGACTTGCACACAACATATACGAATCCTCGCGAACCTTGCTGTTCACACCTCGTAAAGCTGTACAAGACTTGCACACAACATATACGAATCCTCGCGAACCTTGCTGTTCACACCTCGTAAAGCTGTGCAAGTTCTCGCCTCTCAGGCATACATAGATACATATACATATACAGATACATATGGTAGTTCTACTATCTAATACTTTCGTGCTACTTATACGATTCCCCACGGACCTTACTGTTAGCAACAGTGGAACGTGCCTCGCAAAGTTTTACGAATATAGATACCTACATAATAGTTCTACTATTTGTTACTCTCGCGCAACTTTACGATTTCCCACGGACCTTACTGTTAGCAACAGTGGAACGTGCCTCGCAAAGCTTTACGAATATATATAATAGTTCTACTATTTAATACCCTCGCGCAACTTTACGATTTCCCACGGACCTTACTGTTAGCAACAGTGGAACGTGCCTCGCAAAGCTTTACGAGCCTCTAAATCACAATCACATACGTATTATTATCTCTGGGTATATATATATTATACCTAAATATATACTTTTTACTATTTCCTATTACATATAGGTACCGGGTATGATAATATGATTTTCTACCTATAAAAGGGCACTAATAATAAAATGTACCGTTCTCGTGTATATTTAATTATTATTATTCAGTGATATTATGTAGATTTATCAAACCAAGACATAGATAGTATTCCCTGTCTGCTGAACAATCATAGAGCTGTATTTTTTTTTATTATTTGCACACTCTAGTATTTCATATGACAGTGACATTCCGTGTCATCTTTTCTGACAACACTACTATCAAATTTTCCCGCCTTCACATGACATAACTATCGGGAAAATAACAATAAAACTATGCTTTATTACACAAATAATAAACAACAGTACACACACAGTTTCAATAAGATATTCATGGGTTGAAATAAAACGCCAACACCGTTATTTGCTTGAAAAACTCTTTAATGCTTCATCAATCCAATAGTCACGGTATTATTATGCACGTAACGCCGCCTCAGCTTGTATCCTATACCTAATAAATATGTCGTAATGACCGCCTGTGGTCCGTCAACACTTCCGACATAAGAAAGCGTCAACTATGTAGAGCACGCCACCAATCCATTTAGGTTTCAATAGAATTACACCTATTATCCATTGGGTTTCTATCATAACATTTTGTTCGGTAATCGGACATTGGTCCGCCCTTCCTTTTGCGACAAATCAAGAGAAAATAAGTATTACTGCACTTACCGACATGCCGCCAATGGTTATGTTTATCCTCGTCGCCAAATGTAGTGTATTCGTATTGTTATGATATGTTTATTACTTAGGATATCGGCTCGCCAATGTCACAGCGTCTCCGCTCGCCGTGCGTTCGTGTCTGCCCGCCAACCGTGGCCATAGACAACCTCTCGCACCTCGCGCTGCGCATAGCCGAGACGACAGATAATAAACGTACCATAGATGTAGCTGCTACTATTCGCATACACTACAACCTACATAGAGAACATCATACAAGCATTTCTTCTGTAACTCTTACCAATAAACCAAATTTGCAATCCCTTAGAAATCCGTTAAGCCATTTAAGAGTCTGTTAGCGATTCTAAATTCAGATCTTCACTGGTCTACCTTGCTATATAAGGCATTATGATCATTGGACCGAATATAGCGTAGAAACTTGTGTTACCGGTTACAAACTGCGAACCAGATATATTATATTCACTAGCGACCGAACCCGACTGCGTGAGGGTTTTTATTCTATCTAAGTACATAAAATATGTGCCTAAACCTTTACAATAATTCAGTCTGTCTATTGGCATAAAGCGTATGAAAATCGGATCAGCAGTTTTTGAGTTTATCGCTAATCGGCGGACGCAGCAGAGAAGTTTATTTTGCCATTCCGACTTCGGAGGGGTATAAAGTATACACCTTACCATTGCTCACAAATCACTATCCCTACTTCCCTTATAAATGCGAAAGTAACTCTGTCTGTCTGTCTGTCTGTTACGCTTGCACGTCTAAACCACTGAACTGGTTTTAATAAAATTTGGTACAGAGATGGAGTTGACCTTGAAAAAGAACATAGGATAGTTTTTATCCCAGACCTTTAAAGAATTCTCTTGGAAACGCGATATAACCGAACTCTACGCGGGTGGAAGCTAGTACATTATATTGGGGAAAACCGCACAAAAATCAATTCAATAGTTTTGGAGTTTATCGCGAACAAACCGACGCAGCGTACAACTTTCATAATAGGTACGCAGTGATAGTGAAGAAAAGGCTTGACAACAAAAAGAGTTCGATCGATACAGCCTAGACACAATCCGGGTTACCCAGTGACTAGGTAAACTGCAGTAACAGAACTTAGTATTGATTTTACCCGACCTTGCCCCACATTGGCCTTAATTGTTTAGTTGCTCGACTTTACGGCTAAAAGTTCACGTGAGCTAGATTTTTCATTAGCTTAGCTAACGATGTTATTTTTTAATGAGCTCTAGTTATTTCTTTTTGAGTTTATAGAAGGTATTACAACTATGAAATTTGAACATTATTGGCATATCACCTTTTCCCCAGTACGTTATTCCAGTGAAACTGGATGTAGCTGAGTTAAAGTGTTTCACTTGGAGCGACTGTCTATCTGATCTCCCCAATTCAGTTACTCAAGCAAGCCCTTAGTAAGACTGGTTGCAGACTTTCCAGCAGAGCATACCCGAAACAACTGCTAAACACGAAAGAACTCGTCATTATCACAATGGTCACCCATCCAAGGACCAACCGTGCCAAACTTTGCTTAGCCATGATCGAATGAACATTGCGGCTGTTACCACGAACTCCTTTTGTGAAATTCGAATTTGAAGGCCAGTTATTAAAGTCTATTTTAGTACAATTTCGTAAATTAAGAATTGTATCCGATTTCCTATTTGATCGAATTTTACTCAATAGGCTAATAGAACCTACTTGATCTTGTACTGACTTTAATTAAATGCCTTTTTGAAACACGATTTGTGATTGATCGTGTTTTTTTTTAATTTAAAGATAGGAATCAAATAAAATTTAATAAAATACGAGTAGAACAACACCAAAGAATTTCCTTGAAGACTGATTTAAATATCCTTTTTGGTAGTCCATTTACAGTTTAAGCAATAGCACTAGATTTTTTTGTGGAATACTGAGAAGATAAAAGATATACTTACAAACATAGAGATGCTTTTTTATTCTATTTTAAATTTAACAATGCCAAAATCCTTTCAATAGAAATCACAATTTGTGGACTGCCAGCTTAGAATTTAAATCTGCAACCGGACCGTAGCCAATCAGTCTCTGTCAAACACTATGCAACGAGCAGTTTATCGACTGAAAATAAGACTTTGTATAAGATTTCATTTACTTTTAAAGCCATTCATCGTCATTCCACATTGCCATAGAAAATCTAATATTCAACGAAGTGAAAATAAAAGAAGTCGAACGAAATAGATCAATAAATTAAATAATTTATTTTGCAGCCTTAATTAATCATTATGCAAAGATTCAGGAAACAACAATACGGGAAGTGGCACGCTTGTTATGTCGTGTCAAAACGCACGACCACACACAATTAAAGTCGTGACAAAAGTGCGAACAAACACCTATAAACTACTTACTTATTATTTCATAGATATATCTATTTAATATACATTATCCATTCATATCTGTAAGCGGGGTTTTCCTCAAAGAGTAAGCGGAATTTTAAGTCAAGTTATGAATATTATAGAAGTGACTTATTATTACAATGAGACGTTCTTGGAATGTAAATATGAACTGTAGACGTTGCATGAGAAGTGTCTACTGAAGTATAAACATAAGAGCAACTGCTGTATGAGATTTAAATAAATTAACCGTCACGATATCAAAAATAAATACTCAAGATAATGAGCTCACTATGCGCACTTTAATATAAAGGAGTTTAATATTACACTGAGCACGATCGCCCGAAATCAGTCGAGCCACCGTTGTTTCGGAATCGAAAATGTCGAAAACCGAGCAAGGAATCCTTTGGTAAGTACATGTAGCTTTATATTTCCAGACCACCATAAAAGAACAATGACGTCACAAACAACCAACTCACTGAAATGACGCATCAACTAAAACAGAATTTAAAAATCAATTAAAAACTATCTCTAACCATAAGTGCTGAGCATATGGACGTTAAACACACAAACTACGAGTAGCTATCTCAAAACCGTATGGAGGAACTTAATATAGATAGAGAATGAACATCTGGATCAACGATGAAGACGTCAACGGTATCTTCCCACGACCATTGGATGTCTTTCAGAAACCCTTTTAGCTTCAATTTAGTAGATAAGTAAATAGTGAGGCAGTTTTAGAAACTGGGTTAATAGTTGAACGACATAGTCACGACATTGATGTAATTGTTATTTGCTACTACAAATTGTTGAGTATGATTGGCCATGATATTGCTTGTGTAACTGCGGAACGTAAGATACCTATGACTTGATTTAGAAATGCGGTTTTGCCTTTGTGAGTTAGGAATTCTTGTAAGAATGATTGGCATGTTCGGAATTATGAAAAATTAAGAATCTTACCTATATTAAATTGTGACAGTTCATATTGTTATATAAGATAGATTTTTACTTTTCTATTTATAAGAACATGTGCAGAGATAAACTAATTCAGCTCTGTGTAGGTGTGTATAATTACTACAATCAGCAACTAAGCGCTCTCCTTACGTTACATGTATATATATATATATGATGATATAAGCAGACCAAAAGGGTTCTCTTAAAAGAACTGCGCATGAACACATTCTCATAAGATTCAAATCATAATCAAAACCGGAGCGAAAGATAACCCAAATCCGATGACATCAACGGAACATCTGTCCTGAAAGCTTTTGTTGATACCCCTTCTACGTCCAAGGACAAACTTACGTACACAAAGACACACGTGGCCCTTTGTTTGTACTACTAAGCCGAACATTGCATTGAGGACCACGCCCGTACACCTCCTATCATCTTATCTTTGGATTTACCATGACCAGTTAACCGAACCCGTGAGCTTTCCAATTTTAGAACATAGAGTTGAACGTTGAAAGGTCAGGGGAGGTCAATTTAAAATGGAGGAATAGAACGATTCCGTTGACACGCTAATGTTACGGTATCTCTGACGGATCTGACGTAGCTAGATCTAGACTGCTTATGACTAAGACAGTTGATGCATGCAATTTTATTTTATTAATTTATGTGTCAATCATTCAAAGTTTTATTGCATCAGCATCCTTTCTAATTGTATGTTATCTCGATGAGTTTGATTGAAATTAATGAACCCTTTCTATGTGGTTATTGTAGATTAAGATTAACACGAATGTAAATTTTAATAACACGGTAGAGGCTGCATTGTTTTTGTAGTCGCACGCGCGATCGTTGCGCTAGAGATTGATTACGATTCAAATGAAATGAAATAACATTTTGAAATATTTAAAACCATCATACTTGGACTAACCTTGCTACTTCTGCGAGATTGCAGAATAATGTCTCACTATCCAAGAAGCATTAAATTTCCAAGAGTTGAAATAAACTCTAAGATTTCACGGGTCACCAATCTTCGTCTACCTGTTTATCGGTTTCTCCACAATTGTGCATAGAACAACGATGGGACGAAGACAACTGTGGGCAGAGTGCAGCCATTCCGTGACAAATCGTCGGAACGGAGGTTCCTGCCATTGTCTATAGCTACTACCGTGAACTGGGGTTTACTCGACCCCGTAATATGATGAGCTGCGAGTTCTCACGGTATGTACCTACATCATACGCAAGTGTTACCATATTGTCCATTCAGGCGGAATCTTTTGTTTTGTTCGGGCCATCCTTTGTTGTGTCAACACGATCTAGTTCAGGTGACGAAATACGAAATCCAAAAGCTGAACGTCTATCTCTCGTGACATGACATCAACCATCGCAATATCACTACCAGCATCAAAGAAAATAATTATTTAACATCCAAAGCAAAGTGATGATTCTTCACATCGACTGGAAACATAAAACAATTCTTTCCGCAGCCAAATATGTCAGGAACAAATGTTTTGACTTTATACAATTTAGTAATGCGGAGAAGTACGGGCGTTTACTGCCGTTTTATTCTCGACACGTCAACACTTTCATACAAAAAGGTACAGCGGAAAAAGCAGAATCCCCTAAGTATAGCGACAAATTTGGCCTTTTCATTGTGTCATTATATTTAAATGCAGCAGGGTGCCCGCCACATTTCACCAAAAAAAAGAAAATCACCTGTCGCATTAGCTTCAAAGGAAAATGCTCACAATTACAAAAACTTAGAGGGCACTTTTGCGTAACGAAGCCAAAATACCATTTTAAGTTCCGCGTAAATAGAGAGATAATTTGGAGGTAAATGTTGCGACATCAATTTGGATCGTGGTATTATAGAGATAAAGAATATTTTCCAGTGAGGCAGCTTTTTGCTGGACAAAGGAGTAAGTAGTTGGATTAGGGCAAGGGGAAACACGGTGTCAGCTCTTGTTTTGTTCGTATTGTCCTCGAGAGTACTTTCAAAGGCACTGAAATTCTGAAACCACTTGAGTCCAACACGATAGTTTCTTGTTACTAAAATTGGAGTTGAATCTACGAGACTAGAACATGTTACGAGAATCGGATTAAGTGTTCGATATACTAGGAACCCATTTCTTATACGAAGTCTTCAGAAAGGTTTTTCTTCGAGTGCCATCAATCTTTTATCAGCCTATTATAATTTTGTAAATTGAATCCATTACTTCGAACATATATCAAACTTTTTCTGTTTTATTTTTATTTGATCGTAGCAGCTCTAGTTTCGCGACAAGATATAAAAAAATAACTTGTTGTGGTCACGGAAAATTTACCAATCATCCACGGTAATTACGGTCGGTCACGTTTTCAATATAAACTGTCATTATGATGGCAAATTAAATAATGTGCCTTTTAGTATTCACACATTCCAAAATAAATAAAAAAAATTAACTTAATAGTGTAGCAGAGATAAATTATTCGTTTTTCGTGTCGTTTTCGAATATATATACTGTTTAGGCTATAATCTAAGCTTATTTTGGAGACATTTTGAACAGATGTTAGATTGAGGTCATTTCAAACACAGACCTAAATAATCCTGAGAAAAACGTCATATGATATGATAATAGAACTCAGTAATAAATTACTTCCACAATCTTCTCACAGCTTTTGTGGGAAAATACAGTCTGAATTATACCTGACAAGTACCTCTACCTGATTCCTATATTCTATGCAGAAATCGATGCTCAGATTACTAGCAGGCAGACGTAAGCGTATAATTACGACGCAGGTCGGCGACAAGCGCAAGGTGCACTTAAACTGGACTAGAAACGAGTTACCATAACAAGTACTTACCTGGTAGACTAACCACTTGCTCCTATTTAATGTAAATACTAAATGTTACATGTGACTCTGTCTGGGAAATTTGAATTTTGATTTAGAAGTCCTATTTTGTCCCAGGATAGAAAATTATAGAAAAATCACCAAAGGTACAGACAAAACATAACATAGTAAAAAGTAACAGATGATGAGACTTTAGAGAAGAAATAATGGAAATATGCATTCAAATCCAATCAATTTATTTATTCATATACATTTTGGGTATTAAATATGTTCACATTCTATCTATATTTTGGTGAATATATCTACTTAAGTACATATGTATATTGATGATATTGTGTAATTCAACCAAACAATATATTCGAAAATGGCACGAGATCAAGCAATTTTGGAATAACGACAATTTCGCTTTCAAATTATAACAATCAAAAACTATTCTGAGCTCAACACAAACAGACAATTTCATTTAACTGTATGTAGATAAATTGCATGTATTTAAAAGCTAGACCTCGATGTGCCAAGCCGTCGCCACACCTAGACCACTGATTCAAAGACAGGTAAACTGGTACTATGCTATATGTATATCTAGATTCTGTTAGAGCTTTAGTAGTCTAGTAAGAATAATACTAACTTTCTTGTAGACGCAGCGCAGGTGAGACTTTAGTCATTGAATCAGAAAGATCAGAAAAAAATGAATTACTTTTAAAGAACGTAAGTGTAAAGCTTGATATTGATTTTGATTAAATGTACTATATAGGTATTATACTTGCTATTTGAAACACTATCGTCATAACCATCTTTTCATTGAAAGTTACTTAGGTATATTACAATCTTTATTTCGGAGACATTATGTAAGCTTCAACCCAAAACCAAAGGAAGACTTTAATTTCTGGACCAAATAAAACAACGACATTCTAAAGCTTCTAAATAACAGCTCGAATTACGTACAGCAGCTCAAACACCGAGAACATCACTAATTACAGTGCATTAGTGATCGAAAGCCATTTCTAACGCAAAAAGTTAATTCACAATTTAATGATAGTTAATTGCACGCGACGAACTATTGGACCGCTCTCATGAGACGAAGCGGTTTTTACTTTGATTGCGATTTCTTAAAACCGCTATAGCTGTTACATTTAATTGTCAACGTTCGAGATTATACGTAATTGAAAGCTTGATCGGGGATCGTAATGAGAAGTGGTGGATTCTCAGGTGAGGTTAAAATAGCGAGTTGAAATTAGATGGTGATATTTTTGTGCACACGTTGGATTGCTGACACGTCTTAAAAGTTCGTTTTCATAAATTAATAGCTTGCTCCTAGTTACAAACTCTATGTTACAAGCTATCAGCGGGGTTTGAGACAAAAGTCATGAATACTGGAATTTGTTGAGTGATTAATCTGCGGGCAAGTATGAGCCTGCTTTTTTATTTGACTTGGAAAATATAACCCATATTTGTTACTTGAACAAAGGAATATTTAAAACACAAACAACAAATTACTAAATATTAATTACACATTTGAAACTGAATCATTACGTACAACCCCGGTCCACTCCCAGTGACTTATCAGAACAATCAATTTGCTTTCTCAAACCTGTCCGTTTGTTTAATGGCTCGACTATAGACAGTGCAGCTAAATGTTATCAGCAATTGTCAATCTCTTCGCGTGTTACTAAAGTAGCCGTCCAGCTTTACTGGGCTATAATATGTTCCATTTAAACATGGAATTTTGACATAGATCGTAATGATAATTCACTTGACTAATGCATTACGGTAAGAGCATACTAAGAACTTTTAGTCGGCCGATAGTTTGTTTGGGGTCTTAAATCAGTATCAGATAAATGGTAGCATGTACCTACGTACATTACAAAGATCAGGTATTTAGCGGGGTCGGTCGAACGCCTGAAAACTTTTGATAGAATTCACGATGTCTTTTTCCAAACATCTGGCCAACTGTCGGCCGACTGTTTAGTCTGCAGTCGATCGGTATTCTAAGTTGTGATGTGGCATATCTGTATTATTTATTAGTCTGTTTGTTTCTTTTTTAACGTTTTGTTATTTAGCGCACGGTATCTAAGATCTTGATAGAATATGCTCATGTTAATACATTAAAAAACTCGGAGCATTAAATGCGTTATGAGGAAACTTATTAGTGAGTAGATTCAGGTGGACTGCATAGTGTTCAATATTTTTAGCATCCAATAGACAGCACCTCTGTCCGGTAAAATCACACGCCACTGAAATATAAATTAAATACCTATATTTATGCAAGTAGTTATCGAGGTTTTCAACAAGATGTTTTACAAGAGTCAATTTAATGTGAAAAAATCTTAATCAAAAAATCTCAAAGGAATCCAATACGAAATACAATTCGATAAAAACAAAACACAGGAGTTGCAAAGAAAGATGGCGTCCTGCATCTAAACAATGACGCAACATCTGTAACCGACACTAACAATTCAAATAAAATCAGGTGCACTACGAGATAAGGGATAAAGAAAACAGCCGTAAGGGTGGCCTCAGTAGATGTTATTGACTTGTACGCGAACCAATGAGCGGCGCGGCCGACGGCAGGTGCGCAGACGCACAGAAGTGAACACAAGAGAAAAAAACTTAAGCGGAACGTTTATAAATAGCGCCAACGATGCATGTTACCCTTTGAAGAGCCTGTTTGCGAGAAAAAAATGTTTAGTAATTATTTTTGAGTGAGATGGTACCTATTGTTTTGATTGCTTGAAATTAAAATTGTCTGCTGTAAGTTGAGTGTGTTTTGTTTATGATAGACTAACAAATAATTAATACATTAAAGCACGGACCTTATTTGTTCGGTTTTGTTTTTTTGTAAAAAGTTTTTTTATACAATCCTTATGTTATGTTTAATGTTCGTCAATACCTGAATTTCGCAACTCGGACCCTCAAGACACAGGCTGTAGCTTAGTTTAAGGGTCATTACCAAATAAATAATTTTAAAAATTTATAAATAATTTTAAAATTTTAATTTTGAATCTGCAGCACGAAAAATGGATGACAGGGTCTACAATGATTGCAAAAACTCTGTAATTATACATTTGCATTCAAAATATCATCAGGAAAAAAATATTTTGCCATGTTATTTCCAAAGCAGCGATCACTTTGTCCCGTTTACATTACACAAGAAGGCAATGAATAAATAAATCGTACCCTTCTTTATTTAGTTATGTTAATTGTTTTATCAGAGCGGCATCGTCAAAGCTACAACAGTATCTTAACTCTGAATCAGTTGCGAACCAAAATCTTCATTCAGCGATTCTTTTTGCTTACGTCCGTGTTGACATTATTGTGGTAGGTATTATAGTGGGCTCCCAAAAATATCTTGTCACAGTGATGTTATTGTATTCATCTATACATATAATAATATTAAAATAAAGAAACACTACTGAACCCTTTCAATTAAGCATAGACATGCATTCACATAATTATTTGCAAACAAAGCAAATACATAGTTTAAGATAAACTACGGTTGTAACGAGTTCATTCGTCTATAAGTATAGCACTGATAGTTTATTTACGCATCAAAGTACATGTGAGTAACATTTAAGAGGACGAATTGGAATTTTTGGCGCCAAGGATGTCAATTTTTCTCAGTAAATACAAAACGGATCAAAATACAACTTGGTTACCTGAAAGTTCATGATATAAACCTTATTTTGTTAGTTGTAGAAACATGATTAGGTAACTTTTATAACAGAGAAAAATATATCAAACATACCTCTTTTTAAAAAGAGATTCACATATTATGGGCAAACGGGACCGATTAAAGCCTCTTAACTTTTTTAGTAGTTGAGTATATACATACTCTTTAAAATTGTAGTAGGATTTTTTATCAAATTATCATTTCTAAATAATAAAATTACAAAACCATTTTGTCGCTTACGACTTTTAGTTATAAGCTAGCGCGCGTATTGTTATCCTCGCCCCGCTCAGACGCTCCGACCCCTTTTGGCGCCTTAGATGCGCGTGCCGGTTATGGAATTATTGATGACCACTTCCTCGCCTTAAACAACACTTATTATTCTGAATATAGTATCCAACTCTATCAAAACGCATAGGCACTCTTTGGTTCTTCTAGCCAAAACAAAAAATATAGGCTGAAAGATAGACAAAACAAAGGCTCTTCATACCAGTGGCAATACAAGAAATTCCTGTTATGAACAGGTGCCGTGCTTATGATCCTCATATTTTATAACTGGATGTCTGGCTGCGATAAACTTGTGGGCTATAAGAAAGGCTCCATGTTTTGTATCTAGACTGTAATGTCATATAAGATTGATGTTAGTGGTATTACTAGGGTATTGAAGGGTAATCGTGGTTTTTTGTTTGATTATTATTCCTCTTGCAATGTTTTTACAGGAATATATTGGTAAAGATATAACTGATCGAAGGGTTTTTGCTTGCTCAACTATCGTGATCTCTAGTGTTCTTTCTTACGTTCGGTTTATAAGAATGTGAGTTTTACATTATAATAATTTTTGGTAGTAGGCAGATTAGGTAATCGATATTCAGAACCGTGGTGATAAAGTTAATTAAAATAACTTGAAAACATTTTTGGCACAACGCAGATAAAACCCATACAGCTTATTTGTATACCTATCAACGCCAAAGCCTTCTAGGAAATACGCATGATATCACACACACCGCTTTTAAGTTGTGACCACAACATTCTAAATAATTAACTCCAGCGGCACTCACTTAAAAGAGGTCACTATCAACCAATCTAAAAAGTTGTCACCGTTCATAAACTAGCTACTGGTCGTAAAAACACGAAACGTGAAGTAAGGGAGGCATTCCTTCGCCTCTTGCCGGCTTCCACGACCTCCGTCAAAAGATGATACAATCTGATTGAAGAAATTGTTGGCATTTCAATTGACCAACACGTCTTTAACTTTACCGAAGCTATTTGATTAGTAATCAATGCTATAGGTACTTAAATTGTTGTTTAAAGAGATTTTCCCATCACTAAAACCGCATATTTCAGTGGCTCATAAAACCGACACCGCATGCCTTACTCCTTTTTTATGGGAAACAGTTTAAACAGAAGGCACATAAAATAAGAATAAAATCCAGTTTCCATAACTACGAAAGTCGTAAATCAAGGGGTGAAATCGTTATTGTTTATAAACAATATTCGCGGTATCGAGACATCGAATCACAGAGATGTCAGTACCATTCCTCTCGTCGTATCGATACTGTTGTAATCTTAAATCGATACATCATTCGTTGCTCTGCAGCTGATATTGTTTTCTAATAAGGCCTATTGTCTTCCGACGCCAGCCATATGTAACCCGATCTCATTGTCTTTAAGCTATTGTGTTCTTGCGTAAGCACGTAAAAAAAAGTGAGATCGGTTTTTTGACACTCGCATTGTGTGCAAGTTGGTGTAAGTTATGTACGCTTTATTGATTTATGTTGAGCTAGAAGCGAGATAACGGTCATGCGGATTAGTACAGCAAAACTATACTGTGGTACCCGCGGCAGTTTATACATTATAGGTGACAGGGGGTCTTAAGACATTGAGACCTCGTCATAGTGGAGCCATGTAAATACTAGTGGACCTAAGCTGAATTTCTCTAGTACTGTGAAAAAATTTAGAAAGCTATAAATAACAATGACAACTGAAGAGGTAACAATCAGTAGGAACTTTGGCTGATTCATAAAATTATTGGAAAAATACAAATCGAGTTAATTATCACAAAAACAGAAACTCTTATGGCAATATATCACCGAATAGCTGACACGACTCGTCGTTTTGCGACCCAAGCTCACCCGTTTTAATTTAAACTTTAAATGATAAATTACGAACATAATCAGCAAAACGATGGCTTCCCATATAAAGTGCAGTTTTAAATAATGTTTGCATCCAGCCAATTTCCTGTGACTCAGCCGATAAGCCGAGGTCCACCTCTTTATTATTTTATAGTCCATAAATAACTTGCAAATTGCTTTCTTAATTAGACGGGGAAACCGGTTCGGGAGTCCGTTCAATTTTACTTATTTTAAAGTAGGCATTCTTAAGGAATTTTAACAGGCATCGTAATTCAAAAAGATTTGCATTAACTTTGACTGTTAGCACCGGAGTTTTGGAATTCGATGCTGTGCCTAATTTTAAAGGACTTTAACGTAAATATCTAGATACTTAAAAAATAAACAGTCATCGAAGATTGAAAGAACCTGCAGTGATTATTTAGGCAATCGTCTCAAAATAGCTATACGAAATTTATACTATACTTTAATTTTTAATCATCCCTCGTCTTTTTGTCCTTGTACAAGCCGAAAGTCTTGATTGACACTGTCCAGCAACATAACAATCAACAGATCAACCACTATTCTTGAACTAACTTGAACGATTTAATAGTTCCATACTTTTCCAGCGCCTCGCCTTTCACCTACCGTAAGCACGCCCACGGTTCAATAGAATTCACACAAAATATCAACAAGTGGGCGTTAATTACATTAATGTACGGTGGATCGCAGTAAAAATCCCGTTCTATTTGTTTATTACGATCTGATATACCGTATACAGTATACGGTAGCTTGGGAAGGTCTTAGTATTCGTGTTTACGGCTGATCTATCAACTGATATGTGAAGCCCAGTATAGTGAGGGAACACTCAATTTTTAATTAAATTGAACCTTTGCGGTAACTTGAGGAACTATAAATTGTTTGTTTGTTTTTTTTTTTATGGTAAAGTTGTTGACGTTCTGTGAGATTCGGTATTGAAAGCGTCATGATAGTAAAATGTTCAAATAATAATAATATGCAGATCTCTTTTAAGAACACAAATCCCACATATTTTAATTTTAAGTTACCTATTTATCCAAAGTGGCTTACTGGAAAATTTTAAACCTACAAAATAAGTTGATTGGTCATTAAGTCCACAGTTAGGTACAAAATTAGCAAATTTTCTAATAAAGAATTTCACCCCATTCATAATGAGTTTAATAACTCAAAATAAAAGGCTTCCTGGAGCTAATTGCTATACAAGAAAAGGTCTGGCTTATAATCAAAAAGAGTAATATTACAAATAAGGTGAAAATTCAAGGAAAAGACCCAACAAAGAGAAATATGCTTTGAGATAAAAGATAAGAACCGAAAGTAATACTTTTTCAGCGCCGTTTGCTGCCTTATTTCATTTGAATATTCTTAAGAAGTTATCATTATTTCCTAGTACCATTACTTATTTTAATACACCTAGTAAGAAAATACTTAGTAATCGTTGAATGCGAAAATATCGTAAGTGCCTATGAGTGAGAGAGAAATAATAACATACAAATTAAAGTAAAAGGAAGTTATCCCTTTAACAAATTACGTTCAAGGAGAGCTTGACATTTAATAATTCCTGTATTTAAAATGATCACCTGCGTAAACCTGAGAAATGGTCCCGCAACACACGTACACCAAGAATTATTTCTCCTCTTACCGTTTTAATTCCGTGAACAATTTATTATGAGTAGCGTCCATTTCAATATCCATTTGGGACGGCTCACCTTTTTATCATTGCGTTGTACCTTCCGACAATACGCGGCGCGTGACAGCCCGCGGGTGCGCTTTGCGCCTATCTCATCCCAACTACTACAAAAAGAAAAAGAAAAAAAAAACAGACAAAAAGAAACGTTGATCGCAAAGACTTAAAGCTCCATTTGCCCTGTCAGCATCCCAAGAAACCATAAACGTTAAAACGTAAAACCTTTTCGGACCCTATGACAAATTGTACCTTATCTCGTTAAGTTTAGACGGCAATTCCGATGATAGGTCGTGCAAGGATTTGTTTTCGTGTGACGAAATGATCGGGCGCTCTGCTATAACAAAACGACACAATGATACGGTCAATGTGTCTCGTGCCACTATTTTTGTACGAGAAGTCAGGCATTTTTTGTAGGTGTACCGGGGTTTTTTGAGCTGGACGAAATCACGTACCGTGATTCACAATGCAGAGGAATGAACGAAGTGGACGCTTTATAATTCAGTACACTGTGATGTTAGTACAGTGACCCGTATTCCGGTGAACAGGAGTACCACATTCACATTTTCACAATTTCTCTTCATGTTACGCTTGCCTCGACAGATCACGGAACTCGTTTACCTGATATCTGCTGCCAGGCTTCGTTATTTACGAGCCAATTTAAATACTAGACTGATAGTCTGTTACGACTAGAAACGCTATTAATTACTTTTTAGAACATAAACCATTTTGTAGGCTTATTAAAACAAACTCAGTTACCGTTTACCTGATAAAGTAATAACGTTATCATATTAAATTGTTTACCAACGAAATATTAGCCGAAAAATATTTCCCGCCGCCTAAATTAACTCCGTTCGTATTCCTTCATCTTGAAAATTTAATATAAGGCAAAAGCACTATAGAGGAAGGAGGTTCATTATTAACGATTTAATTAAAATTCTGTTATATAGGAACGTGTACTTTATGAACCATCAGTTCTGTTATTTGGAACCAGAAACTGGAGATAGAACCATACTTACTATAGGTATCTCGAAACACTGGTATTCGATATTAACAGTAGCTTCTATTTACCTGTGGTGAAGGCTAAAACCAGGGTAACGTGTTTACCCTAGAAAGCGTTCAACCAGATCACAGCAATAGTAACAATAGTAGCCTATAACTGTCTCAGTGCAGGCCAGAGAAAGCATGTATTCATACTGCTTACTTCAACGCAAATATAATGCAGAAATCTTTATGTTTTTTTTCTGTGTTCTGGGACTGTTTTAGATAGTAATTAGAAAGTGAATTTCATAATCATGAGAGCGACATTGACACCAATTAACACTTCCTGACTGCAATGACCACGCCTAAACCTTACATAAGTGCTTACTGTGTGCAACTTTATCTACGAAATGATTCCACTTTCTTTAACACACAAACATCCTATACACCAAGATCATCATCATCGGCCTGTTTTACCGTCCCATTGCAGGGCATAGGGCACTTCTCACACTGAGAAGTTATGTTAATCATCACACCTGCTCAAGGTGACAACAGATTTGTAAAGTCTGTCTTGGACACCACTAACTGAGTTAAAGGTACCTCTTTTCCATAACCTTTAATCAGTCACGGGTGTATAAGACATTCTTAGAATGTACACTATCCTACACTAGATAAAATACTAAAGAACAAAATTATTATTCACAAAACAAAACCCCAACAAGACGGCAAAGCAAACTTAATTCAATTGCGAGTGTTTATCATAATATCTTGAACTTTCATCCAAGTTGTGGAGTTCCAGTGAATTGTAGATGAAGGTTGTTATATAAAAGGATTCACGGCTGTGCTGGACAGTGGAAACGGAGGACAGTTTCACTCCCAATCGAGATGAAATTTGCATTTTGCGTGCTGGATCGCCGCGGGCTGCCTCATTTAAATAGAGCGGTGATATCGCGCGGTGCAAGTACTTTGAGTGTTGTATGTAGTTTTGTACTTTTATGTATTTAGTGTGTGTTATACCTATTTAATTCATTTTTTAACAGTTTTGCAACTAGTTTAAGGGATTTGTAATTATTACGTTTATGATGTTTATGTTTTGTGATTACCATGTTGTTTTCATTAAAGTAGGTACGAGATTTTGAAAACTACAAACATCATTTATTCAAACTTGGCTGCTAAACAGCATGTTAAAATTCGTCCGATTTTTGTGTGTACAGCTTTAGACGCATTTCATTGCATTCAGTATTTATTACTTTTCTATATAAGCTCCAAACATTTCACAGTATCGAAAGCACACTTCACTCCAACCGCTATATCCCATACCTTACCCACATCTCCACACACACCAGCTGTTCAACCAGCCACTATCGAGTCATGGAACACCTTTCTAATGCTAATAGAAATTCTCGGCCTAACAGACAATGTGTCCACAGTCCACACTGCAGTCACCAGTTAGCACTAACTTCCACAGTCAGTGATTCAGATTTACATACAGCGATATACGATGAGCTGCGAAAAGTTTCACGAAGCTATTTGTGTTTGAAGTTAGAAATGCATGTTTGGAAGAAATTAAAGTTTTTAAAAGTTTAAAGTTATTAATCTGGTAATTTAGTCATCACAATTTTATTAGAATAAGATGTATCAACTAAGAAGACAGTACAGAAGACCATAAAGAGAAATGTCATAAAATAGGCGGATAACAACCTATCACTGGCAGCAGTAAGTAAATAAAGAATACCTAATTCTACAGACTCCTATAGTTAGAATGAAGAAATAAACAAAACAGCAATCTAGGTGACCTCTATGTACATTTGCAATCACAAGTATCACAAGGCAACAACCACGTACAGTAACCTCTCAAAAACAAGCTCATCAAAATTCGCGTCCAATCTTCGACCGCATAAAATTACTTGTACCGTCCTCAATTCCCAAATATAGTTAGTTCACCGTACAATGCAATCCCAGCTTCGAAACCAATGCAAATAAATCAACTAGGTATGAACGCAGACGAAATTTGTTCACACATTCGTCATACCGATTTATGACTGAGAAATGTTCGGACATAAATCAGATGAAAGTATGTAGTTTCGCTTAGTGCAAATAACTAGGAAACATTTGAAATGATTATTGTTTCCGCTTCCAGTTGTTAGCAAACATGTGTTATCATTTTCACACGTTATACAAACTACTGATTAAAAGAAATAAAAATACTTAGAAGCTACAAATGGAAACCTAAGTGAAATCTCGCCAAAACTTGTTGTGTTGAAAAAGTTACTACAAAAGGTGTAAAATCAAGTAGACATTTGAACAGATTACAAATGTTAAAACTGAGCGACTTCACATCAACTTTTAATTACCATTCGCCTTAATAAATTCACCTTATAAAACAAGGTCTAAACAATAGCCCACATAAATAACATGACTGCATTGCGTCAGGAAGAATTTGGTCGCGAGTCTCAAGGGGAACAATAAATTTTGGACCCTCTTCCTCTGTATGAAGGTCTTATTACCCGCAGAAATAAGATTGTTTTACCTCCTTGGTACGATCCCAGGTTCCTCACGTATCCGAATAACTACGAAGTTAGAATACGAAATCACACTTGGCACTGTTACCACAGATAATGACTGGCTGAGTTATGGAAAAACAAATGTCTGTCACAATTTCACTTTTTGTGATGAGAACATGATAGTTTTGTTTAATATTAGGATAATCACATTAGGACAATATCGTCTACCCTACTTACACACTGCACTAACGACATATTTTTGTCGGATTTGCTTATAAAAAATTAATAAATAAGTTTCTGTACTGTTACAGACTTTTTTTCATCGTCCCACTGCTGGGCACAGGCCTCCTCTCACACGGAGAAAGATTGAGCATTTGAGTTTCTGTAAAGGGTATCAAATAAATGAAAGACAAAAATAATTCAATGAATTTATTGCTTACAAAACTAAATAAATATTCCACGTGCTTTTAAAATTAATTGCTAAATTTTAAAAAAAGTCAAATCAATCGGTGTCATTTCGTCGCCATTATAATCAAGTCAGTCAGTTGAATCATCGATACAGTTCTTAAATCTTAGAAGACAACGTAAGTGGGTTCCGTAGAGACACCACAGATGTTGTCCCTGGAAGAGATGTACATGTAGCCGCCGATACCCCAGTGGGGTCCCCAGGAGTTCTTGAGGATCCAGAAGGTGTCTCCATCACGTTGGCCGTAGCCTACCAGGGTCACTTCATGGTTCAGACGAAGTTGGGAGCTGAAATATGACGGAAGAGATTAGATATTGCAAAACATTGTGCATCATTGACCTTCGTATTTTTTTTCTCCATAATGACTGAATTTATGTCTTGTGAGTTTTCATGCATAATGAAAGAAATAAGAAATCTTTGCAAACTTAAAAATAATAGTTCTTGAAGTGGATAGATATGTATGTAAGCTTACCATTCAGTGTCGTAGAAAACTCCAGAAGAGTATTTAGCGAATGCTTCAGTAACGTGGACAGATACCGACAGAGGTCCATGGTTCACTAGGGCAACCTGAAATTGAAGTTAACATTAATTTTATGTGCATAGATTTTGAGTACCATTTTGAACATTTTATTTAAAACTTTCTGCATCTTTTGACAGACGCAGACAGGACTATTTTATCGTCACTACGCTTTTATACTGTTCTTAGTAGAACACTTTATATACAACTTATATGTAAAAATAATAATGTCTACTGGATTATTAGACCATTTTTCCATGTAGTAATTTTTATATTATTGCTTACCTTCAAAGCTCCAACGCTCAGTGGGGTGACATCCACGAAGCCACGGATGGGGAAAGTCTCGGTCATATTCAGGATGTTGCACTCGCCATCCTGTGATCAAATAGCAAATATTTAAAACACCAACGTAGCTTTCATTTTTTTTTTTATATAACATATTATTTACATTTTTAAATATTAAATATAAAAATAAAAAAACATTTAAAAATATAAAAAATAGGTTGCCACCGATATCGGGCACAGGGTCCAAGGTACCGGTGGTTAGGGTCCCAGAGACAGAAACCTCCTCACAATACGTGCCGTATCAAGGAGTACTGCCTTCTGAATCAGTCCCTTGATCCAGCCGCCCAACGAGAGCCTCCTGAGGTGTTCGTCGAGGCTCTTGGCTATTAGACCATTGGCCGTAATGACAATCGGCACAATAACAGCCGTGTCGACATCCCACATAGCGACAACCTCGTGCGCTAAGTCAAGATATTTTATTTGTTTCTCTTTCTCAGCTTTCACGAGGTTCTCGTCATGCGGGACGGTGACATCGACTATCATCGCGCGGCGCGCTAATCGATCTATCACCACTATATCAGGCTTATTGGCTGAAATAGTCCTGTCAGTGATGATAGATCGTTCCCAGTACAACGTGATATGGTCCTTTTCGAGAACTGGGTCGGGCGCATACCTGTAGTACGGTACCTCAAGATCTACAAGTTTGTATTGCAGAGCAAGCTGCTGGTGGATGATCTTGGCCACTTGGTTATGCCTGTGCAAATATCCACCGTTAGCCAAACGAGAACAACCAGATATAATATGTCTGATAGACTCACCCAGATGGTGACATGCCCGACATATGTCAACCGTCCCGTCTTTCATAATATACCTCCGGTAGTTATTCGTCAGGATAACTTCGTCCATAATTGCACATACAAACCCTTCGGTTTCTCCAAATAGGTCACCGATAGCTTTCATTTTATTATTATGATAACTATGATCACAATCACATCGATTTCATATCAAGAAAATGTCTAGTATAAAGTAATTTTCATCCATATTTTTATGACAAGTGAAAGTAATGTTAGTGCTGCTTATTAAATCAGTTTTTAGATGTATCCACATTTACACCATAACTTAATACCTATTCCTTGCTATCTGCTGTCTGAGTCTTGGAGTGAGAATTCACAAAAAAAGTATAATTTTGGCTGAAACTTTGATCTGACATCGTCTTTTAACCAATTAGTACTAGTCTACCACGTCTTATGTGATTTCTGCTGCGTTCCTTCAAAACATACCTTGTTAGTATATTGTCCGTATTCCGCTACAGTCGGCAGTCCGTATTCCATCATCCACTCGTAGGCCGCGTTGTCGGTACCACCTTCGCAGCCGTAGGCGCCGTAACTGTGAACATTTGTTAAACGTTGATGGTTTCAAGCAAATGCTCGTTATTGGAGTACTTGATTATATTGTAACGCTTTGAAAGTGTGGAACAGGCGTATAATAGTGATGAATTATTATAAAGTTTACAATTCTCACGTATTTCAGTCAAAGCTATTGTTTGGTTTTCCTCTCTTACACAGTTTAAATGATTTTAGAATTTGATAAAAAAACCCCGTATCTAATTGTAAATGCTGTAATTTTAACTGTCTGAATTAGATACATACGCCCAAGCGCAGTCGACAAGAGCCTGGTTGCTCAAAGCCATCAGTTTTCCGCCATTGATACGCGCAAGGGCGCCTTCTACTGCAGCTGTGGTTCCGAAGGTCCAGCAAGAACCGCACTCTTCTTGATCTGTTCAATTAAAAACGGTTGTATTTACCATAACGAGGATATTTATTAGGTAAGAGCTCTATTTCGTGCATTTATCCGCATTCTCAACTATCTTATTAATTCTCGATTATATTATTCTCATTTGTCCAATAATAATACTACTTCTCACACCCAGATAAAAATAATCCTATGTCGTTTATCAGGTTCATTTTCATTGTGTTTTTAAACCAAATATCTCGAAAATCAAATATTCGAAAATATAGTAGAGAATTCGTAGCTATTCGAAGCATAAAGTTACTTACTTTTGATGTTCGACACAAGACCTTCGAGCCTAGCGTCATATTCGTCAGGTATGTCACTGGAGATTTCATTCAGCTTAGCTTCATCGTAAGGGAAAGCGATTGTTCCAACTTTGCCTTCAGGGCGTCTGAGCAGACCCATGTACTTTTTCATTTCTTCGGGTGTCTTGTCAGCGAATTGGTTGATGGCGAGTTTGTAGCCTTTCTTTTGACGATTGTTCTCAAGGACTTGCCTAGAAAGAGAATATGGAATTTAATCTTGAACAAGATTTTTAAAATCTTTGACTTTGACTAAAATAGTTTCACATACCTCATGGACCTCTTGACAAGGCTCCTCCTCATGGCGCGCTCGTTGGCGTCAGAGTATTTCCTGTTGTGGGTCTTCTGGAATCTGAAATTAATCACGTCAGAGATAATTATTAGTTATTCAGAAGATTTTATATACTTTTTAGTCAGTGAAAGAAATACTTACGATTTAAAAACATGGTCGACGTGTTTGTCGTTCTCAGCATCCATGAACAACAAATGTTTAGTCACATTTTCACTATCTTTGGTGTGAGTAACAGCGTCACTGCAACCGTCTGTAAAACATAAAAAATTGTTAAAAACTTCTTATTATTTAGGTACTATAACAAGAAAATATTTTATTTGTTTGATAATTACAGTCTTCAACGTCGAAAACGCTGCGGAAGGAGAAAGCTTTATCGTAATCATAGAAGTCCCAGATTTCATGCTTGTCCTTAGATCCCAACCAGGAGTTGAACTCCAAAACTTCGTATCTGAAAACAATTAACCATATAAAATGGATCTCACCAAAACTATTTTCAAGTAAAATGTTGCTAATGCGTGACCAATGTTCTCCCCAGTCAAAATTTTGGTCAGAGTTGGCATAAAAAGTAGGTGCTTTATTTTTCAAAAACTTATTTTAAGACATGTTTTAAATGAAGGAACAATCTTTTACCTGACAGGAACCCAAGCCTTGTCATCTTCGTTGTAAGTGGCCCAAAGGGTCTGCTCCGAGTCAGTCTGTTCATCCTTCACGTTGTTAACGAATTTGACGCAGTCTTTGTCATTCATCACCTCTTCATCTATGACACGAAAATAAGTGAATAAGATAAGTGTGACAATAATCATGTCCTGTACTTTGAGAGCAACAAAAATAACCATCATTTCCGTCATGAAACGATTATCCTGGCATCATATCGATTACTTTAGGATCTTTGTACCACCCACCCTGGGTTGCACCATTTAACCAAATATAATGGTAACTAAACCATTAACTTCAAGCACAGGCTTGACTATATTTCCGAATTCTGCCCATTGATTCGGTAATTTAACGGCTGGTTATGGTATGGTTATCGTTATAGTTTACATACATGGTGTACACACCCACCTTTAAATCTTTGAAATGTTTCGCTTTTATTTTCAACTTACCATCATACTCAAACTCATCAGTATCAGGCAGAATAGTTGAGGGTTCTACCCTGTCGTATCTCCCTCCTTCCATAGCATTGCACACCACTTCCACTTCTTGGTCCCTTGACGCTTCAGGATGGATCTATATTGAAGAAAGTTGTATAAGAATCACGCTAATTATAAAGGCGAGTGACTATGTTTGTTATTTCTTCACGCTCAAACGGCTGGACTAACGTATAGAGTATTTTTGTCTGGATGGAATTAGGTCTTTTGGGTAGAACGGCGGGAAACGGCTGCTCCTTCTGAATTTCACGAGTCAATTAAACTGAATGATTGATGAAGGAAAACCTGAGGGTTTTGGTTTTAATGTCTCTGACATTGCTTTCGAAAATGTAAGACAGTGACTTCGTAATAGGTTCTTATTTTATTTTTTAATGTGATGATCCTAGTATTTGGAAGCATGTAACTACTAAGCTAAGAAATGAAAAACAATTTTAAATCTTTATACTACACTCGCCTCATACTGCACACCATAACGGAACTGTTTGTTCTTAGATGTCGCAAAAGATTTCACGTTCCCATCGTTGTAATCAATCCTGGATTGCTTTGAAGTTCTCCTAAAATATATCAAACATATGATTTAATTATTGTTATAGTATAAGTTGGCACTGCAACTTTCCATCCTCGGTAGGAGATAGAATACGAGATGGAGGAAAGGAACATAGTAGAAAAGCGAGATTTTCCTTTTTTTAATCTTTCAACTAAAAAATAAACCTAGCCTATTATATATGTATAGACCATACATATTATAAGTTAAGCTAAGTTTATGTTTTAGTTTTAAATTAAATTTTAACTTAGTTTTACTGAAGAAGATTTTGTTAATGTAAAATGACACTAAAAGGCTTACCATACGGCATAGTTTTCAATGACATCGTCAGTAAGCGACAAACGAGTCGCTTTTATCTGGTATTGACTAGGCCATTTCAATTTCTTGCTAGATTCGAGCTTCTTATCTTTAATTTCTCTTTTCACTGAAAATATGAGCAAAACCTGTAGCTTCTAACGTAAAGGATTATATATCAATTTAATGGATGCGTATTCATATGAACCCGCACCAAAAACAAATGATTGCAGGTTACAATAATTCCATAAATTTTCTTTTTCATATCTAGTGTGAAATATACTGATTTGTATAATTGCCTGTATCAATTTTTTTTATGAGTCATAGTTTAATTTAGCAAGCCTTATGATAGGATATGGTCAATGCTGCGTTTGTTAAATAATATAAGATCTAAATGTATGTACCCATATTCGCAGAACTAAATGAATTTGAAATATGTACCTACCGGAAAAATACGCGACTTTTCGCAGGCATTATCTCTTTATTTTACCGGTAGCTCGGCAGCCACGATGACAATTATATGAAAGGTTTACTAAATAAAGTCTTTATTTTACTTTCAATCGCATTTCTATACATGTGTTGCCCTACCTAAGCATGAGGGTTTAATTAAAGGAGCAACAGTGCGTATCAAAGCTCTCGCAGATGTGCTGTCACCCTTAAGACAAAGCTGATAATAATTACGTCTGACGTGTCTATAATTACACAGACACTCTTCTTAACGACTCAAACGACTTAAACACGTAAAACAGTATATAAGTATGTTAAATAATGGATATTGTAATACCTATGCTTATTGAAGTGCAAATTATGCAGTCTATTTTTCTGGAGATCCGAAAATTCTAGAGCTTAGTGTGTAACCAATTTGGATGTTTGGCACATTTGAACCTGACTCGGTTGACAAAGTCGCGGACATCTTAACTTTAACGACTTTACTATTTTTAGCAGGCAAAATATTTTTGGTATCCATTTTCGAAGTGCCTGGTAGCTTTAGCTAAAAATTTCAGCCTGGAGATAATGACACTGATTTTCAAAGGGCCATATTTAATTCCTGGGACAACATTTTTAAAAACTAAAACTATTTATAGAATGAATTAATAAGCACTTACCACTTAAAGCCTGTGTGACAGCCACCAGCCCAAACAACAACCAGACTAACTTAGTCATTGTGAAGCTTCCGCCCCCGTTGGCCTAATAAACTAAATATAAACCGATTCAGCCTTTTATTTGTTCAATATGTGCTAATTAATCCCAATACGAACTAATGGTTTATTTGATAACGGTATTAAACGGTTGTAGAGATTTGTATGGATACGTACCCACCCACATATAAATAGTGTAGGTAAAGTTTGATTATATCTGGCATAGATAAAGCAAGCAAGCATCCACGATTTGGCCCCCGTTCCCTGTGAACTAATTCGTGCAAACGTAATCAGCAGCCTATGGTCCAAATTTTATTGTTATACCCATTGCTATGCCTATACCTACTATAACTACTTACCAAATTTTTATTTATTGCTCTACACAATGTGGTATTGTTTTTTGTATAAATACATACATAATGAAAGAGTTATCTTACACTGAAAAAGCTTTTTTAAATCGGGCCTGTAGTTCCTGAAATAAGCATTCAGTATACACCATATTATTTCGTATCTTGTAGCCAGGCCCCCATGTCATATCCATATATTGACAACCGCAAAAAAGTTGCAATAATCAGCTACCTAAAAATAATGATTTTGATAAATCTCATATCTATTCATGATGTAATTAGGTACTCCAATTTTGCTATCGAAAATGTCGGATTAGGTACATTTTAATTAAACAAGGCTAAACTGATTTTAAAATGCAAATGAGTATAGCCTAGAAATAAATCATGAATGACATAATAATATACCTACCTAAGTATTTCATTTCGTTCTCCCTTTCAGGGCTGCGCAGATACTAGGATCTCAGATTTTCAAGAGGATTTGAGATTTTCCCAAAAGTAAGCTGTACGTAAAGCTCTAGTAAAGGAGTGAGAGTTTCTAGAACAACTTAGGGATTGAAATGATACAAAACTATTGCAAACAGAAACTGCATTATCTATTATAATACTGACATGGAATACAACCACATTTCTTGACACTAAGAAGCTGACGTAAAGGTCTATACTTAGAGGATATAAAAGATGCAATTTATATTCGGCAATAAATTGCATTTTTATCTGACCACATCTTCCACAATACACAAGTTTCAACAACTGGGTCTTACTATCGTAATAAACAATCAATTTTTTACTTGCCACGAAATAACATACAGAATACACATCACCAGTTCAACGAAACCCACCAATCACAAAAGCTCGCGAAAGAACAATGCGGTTGCATTATTCGCAGGTTTTTGTGAGAAAATTCGCTCATCCCGTAAGCCCATCACGTGTCACGTGGAATATTTCTCACGACTGTACTTCTGGTTCCTCTAGTTGCCGTGTATGTGCAACTGGTCCAATTATATGGACGTGGTAACGGAGTAAGGGTGTTCGCGCGAAAGAAAATGCTGTTGGCATCTGAAGATTGTGATGAAATCGAGACAGCTTGGGTACCTACTTTGAAAGGATCCGTGAGGCTTTGTCCATAAAATGAAAACATTCAGTAACATTCAATTTTGAGAGAAGTTGCTATAAAAGCCGTTCAAGATCTTATTTACATTAGAAGAACTATTGATTGAAAGCTTACTAAAGAAATAATGAAATCAATTTTCAGTTTTATTTCTGTAGCCATCTCAAATTATACTAAGAATTCGATAGGTAGGCTTCATACAATAAATTAATAGAAATTGAATTTCGATATCGAGATGGTGTATGACAAGCACGATTGTCTGCCAAATGAAAGGCATTACAATATCAAGGCGTTATCTGTTCTAATGGTACTTATTGCTCCCTTATCTGATGGTATGGCAGTCACCGAGAAAGTCGAGGTAGCAACATTTTAACAGTTAATAATGTTACTTTCACCGCAGTAATAGCGGTCAGTTGGGTTCGCACTGCGCAAGCTATGAGTTAGTAGGCTTGATAAGTGCGAAAACCTAAGAGCATTTAAATAATTGGAGACGCCATCGTAAGCCTTACCCTGTGCCAAAAGTGCGAGACCGGTGGTCGTACTCGTAGGCATAGTACGTTTGGCTGAGCGAGAGCGTGATGATGAAAGCTCAATCCTACTCCATGCGCGAGAAGGCCACAGGCCTAGAAGTGGAACTATAAAAAGGCTGATAATAATGAGGTATGTGTTTGCCTCTCTCCCCGCGCGTAGATAGGCAGACTTTTTTACATAGGTTCCTAGATATTTGTGTTCAGCGTGGTTCCCGTTGGTTTCATGCTCTAACGAGAAAACACACTTTTCCCTACAGAGTCTGAGATCGCGTTGAGAAATCAGTTGCCTATGTGAGAAATTCTAAATGGATCGGTATAATTTATTCTAGTTTTGTACATGTTACCATACCATAGATACTAATTACCAAGTTTCTTTGAATCTATCGTTTTAGCATTATCACTGTGTGTTTAAAGGGATATTTTAGAGTAGGTAGTAGGTAGTAACCACAGGTACTTGTATCTTATACTTCGCCAACTTTTTCAGCCGTTGCGAGTTGCGAAAGCTCTTACTAGCTTACAATATTTTCCTAATCCTATACAACATGTTCAACCTTAAGGTCAAAAATGGCTTACTCCAACAAAATAATAAAATGGAATGTCGAAACAAACATTACATTATGGATATGTTTACTTATCATAATGTGTACGACTCTGGTCAGTTCAAGCATCTCAGACGCCAGTCACTAAAAGTAACTTCGTTATATAAATGCATAGCATAATAAAATAGACCATTTCAATATAAGTCCAATCAAAATTCACGCTCCAACCGCATCCGGTACATTAATAACATAAAAATTAATGAACTTGTCAAAACGAAATTGATATTAAAACCTTCAAGTAACTAGTTTACGATTAAAAACTTTCTTTTGATTTTTATCTTAAACAATCTGGCTGCATGTGCATGATCGAAATTTGAATTTGAATAAAGAACGAGTGCTTATTGTTACCGTATTCCCCGGGGCAAAATGGCCGTACCTCTATATATTTTTGTCTAGCCAAGCTTTTGACTTTAATTGCTCCCTAAGGCTTACGTTTCAAGGCTTTATGACATTAGGTATGCCTGTTGATGAATTGTACGATTATCATAATAACGGGGGCAATAGCTATGATTTAATATCTTGACTTATTAATTTGTGGGTGAGCATTTAAGAGCGTTGTTTGAAAGTTAGGCGCACGGGCAATTGGTGTTCTTACGTCATGCTACGTCATGTGTCAAAGTAACTCATTATTATTTTGTCTGAATTGGAACTGGCTGGCCTTTTGTATGATGGATTCAAATTGCCTGTTGGTATATTTTCTGAAAAACACGATCCGTTTCTTAAATAAAGTCTCAAACGCCTGACAGACAAACACTGAAGCAAGAAAATGTAGTAAAAAAAATATTCGTAAGAAAATATAAGTATGTTACATTGTTAATCCAATCTTAAAGTATCCGAAAAACGCCACCGATTCACGTGAGCTCTGTTTACATGTACTGTTCAATACCACAATCCATAAATATTAATACCATTAAAACTCACCTGCTTTGGTTTCATTACTTATGAATAAAGAGAAAACCTTCATAGACTCAGTAAGACTAATGGATCGAAGGTTCCGTAGCCTGTCAATTTTAACGAAACAGACGAGAAAATGGAACCTATTGTCGAGGTTTTAAAATAAAATTCAAAAATAGAAATAGAATTAACAATATATTTCTTTTTTGACCTCATTGTAAATAAAATAGTTTGAAAAACTAAAAAACACGCTTTTCAAGTGTCATTGTAAATAAAATAGTTTAAAAAACTAAAAAAAAAACATGTATTGTCATCAGAACTCAGAGCGTGTGCAAAATTTCATCTTAATCTTAATTAGAAGTGAAGCTAATATGTAGGTATAAGCGTGTTAAAAAATACGTCTTTTTATAACTACAAAATAATATTACGAACCCTTTACAAACGGACCTCTAAAACGTGAGCAATAAAACCTAACACCTAAGCTTTAGTTTCCCGCTGAGTTAATTTTAATAGGGCCATATATTATTTTCTTACAAACTGGTATACGTACGCTTACTTATGCTGTCTCCACATAACTCCGCTAATATGGGAAATTAATTAGATATCGCATTCCATACAGGATTTTTTAAATGACTATGTTTAAATATATAAAAATAATGTGGTGTTGATTAGAAAAAAACAGGCAAGCTTCTTAACTTTTCACTTAACTGAACGAAATTAGAATACCAATAAGAACTTGGTAACATTTTCGGGAAATTGTTTTTTTTTTTTTTTTAGATGCTGAAAACGTCAACGACAAAGCTAGACGCATATTCAAAAGATTGTTCCTACAAAGAAAAACCCGCAAGAAACTCCAAAGATATGCTTATAGAATAGAAGAAAAAATGGGTGAATGTGGCTGGAAAGTACCTAGGTACAGTTAACAGGGCGTGTAACTTAACCCGATAAAATTTTTATTACGGATGTAAGTATAAAGTTGTCGCAAGGGTTAACAATAATATCCCACAGCAATAAGTAAATAATGAGGTAGTTACAAAGCGTCGTATTAGCGTTTTATTGATGTTCCGAGTCACGGCAATAAACCGGAGGCGTGCATAAGTGCATAAATATGGGAGTACATAAACAATTCAAAGAACGGAAGGATATTGTGAACCTTTCTGTTGAGCGAGTAATTGAGATATCATGCGTTGAGCTTGAGCAGTTCATTGTAATGAGTGTATATGTTACCGGCCGAACCCGATTTTAGGACAAACCAGTTTTGCCTAGGCTCAACTAGTTCTTCCTGTACGCGTTAGGATTAACTAGTATAGCCTAGTCCAAACTAATTTGTCCTAAGCCCGATAGGACGGACCAGTTTAGGCTAGGCAAAACTAGTTGATCCTAATATCAATACGCACACTCTAGGATAAACTGGTATAGCCTAGTCAAAACATATACATATCTAAAAGTCTAAATAAATAGATGAACTAAATAAACTACTCCGTGTTTAGAAAAATAATCATCTTTATTAAACTATAATGATTCGTCGTTATGGATAAATTGATAATACGAACAATCATACTACATATATGTAGCAAACTAACAAATAATAGGTAAGTATTTTTTCATCCCACCATCTCGGAAAGAGTAGTTTTACCCTTTGATATCTGAGCGCAAAAGCTGTTTTTATCCTCTAGAGCGGCAAAGTGATTTAAATTTGGAGCATCGTGTGCAATACTCCTTGTGACAATCTTGATAAGACTTTTCAAACAAATACATATTAAACAAATAAAATACTGCTTAAAATAATTATTCAATTAATTAAGTCATATTTATTATTGTTTTTACATACATTTTTAACCTCGTTTCATTTTTAAACTGAGTTTTCAAATAAATGAACTTTAATAGGTACTGCTTTTTAATTTGATACTCATATGTGCGCGCCATTTTGTTTTTTTGCATTTAGTAATTTCCTCGATGAGGTAGGATGAAAAGTTACGTGTTGCACTCGAGTGCAAAGATTTTTCACCTTGAGCTCTTTTGATTCCCTCGCTATCGCTTGCTCGGTCATCAAAATTGAGCTCGCGGTTAAAAAGCAACTTTGCAATCTTGTATAACAAATAACTATTTTTTAAGAGAAGCAATAATCAAATCTCAAATTAAAATTGTTGTCGTTAAAAGTTATGGATAATGATTGGTAATACAAAGACATAGGCCATACCAGTTTATCCTAGAGTGTGCGTATTTATATTAGGATCAACTAGTTTTGCCTAGCCTAAACTGGTCCGTCCTATCGGGCTTCGGACAAATTAGTTTGGACTAGGCTATACTAGTTAATCCTAACGCGTACAGGAAGAACTAGTTGAGCCTAGGCAAAACTGGTTTGTCCTAAAATCGGGTTCGGCCTGTAACATATACAGGCCCCCATGTGCAACATATACAATTTTTGAAAAGCATCTGGAAGATATATTATTCAAAATTTCTAATAATAATAAAACAGTTGTCGTCTGTGGAGACTTTAATATTAATATACTGGAAAATACTGCTATTGTTAATAATTTTATAACTCTATTTAAATCATACAACTTGTACAGTACATTTCTCGAGCCAACTAGAATAACTAGCACTAGTGCTACATGTATAGACAACATTTTCACAAACTTAAAACCTTTAAATAAACAAATTTTAAATGTGTTGGATTCTGATCACTCTGGTCAATTAGTTATTTTTCCTATGAAAACTAACAGAGGTCTGAGAAAAAATGTAAGTTTTATTCCTGTAAACAAACATCGCTTGGAACAATTTAAAAATAACTTGTTTGAAAAACTGCCTGAATTGCCCTATCATGATAATCCTGATCAAGCTTACAGCCTTTTATTCAACTTAATTAATTGTGAATTTAAAAAGTTTTACTACTAAGTCCATATCTGTTTGTGATCAGGCAACATTTAGTGATTGGGCAACGCCGGGTATTTACAAAAGTAGACAGAAGTTGTTTGAATTATACTATGAAAGATCATTCAATCAAGATGAAACATTTAAACAGTACGTTAAAACTATTCAAAAATATTTAAACGAGCCTGTACCTCCGCAAAATCAGTACACATAAAACAGAAAATAAAAGCTTCTGGAAATAAAATAAAAACCACCTGGAATATAATTAATTCAGAAATAGGCCGATCCACTGAACGGAATCGAGACTTTCACTTAAAATAAACAATGTAGACATTAAGTCAGACTCGGAGGTAGCATCTGAGTTTGAAAATTTTTCACCAATATCCCTATTTTAACAACCAGAACTCTGATGGCATCTTCCAGTTCGGCTCTTACAATATTAAAAAATTGTGTTGCGGAATGTGACAAAGGTTTTGAATTCACGGTTGTCAGCTCTAAGGATATTATTCAAGCGTATAAAGATCTCGATGTAAAAAAGACTGCTGACCTTTGGGGATTGTCAGTTCAGATAATCTCATCGATAATTGAAATAATTTCACCTTATTTAGCAACTGTGTTCAACTCTTGTGTTGCATCAGGTGTTTTTCCTGACTTGATGAAACTTAGTAAAGTAATTCCATTGTTTAAATCTGGTAGTACAACCGATCCATCAAATTTTCGGCCAATTTCAATTTTACCCACTTTGAGTAAAATTTTTGAGAAGTTAATATTACGTCAATTGTTGAGCCATTTTAATAGAAACAACTTGTTGCACACTAAACAATTCGGATTTACCAAGGGTCGTTCTACTACGGATGCGGGCGTGGAATTGCTTAAAATATATTCGAGGCCTGGGAGGATTCGCAGGATGCGCTCGGTATTTTCTGCGACTTGTCCAAGGCTTTTGATTGCGTGCACCATGATATACTCATCAGGAAACTTCACCACTATGGTATCAAAAACAAGGCCTTCTGACTTCTTATTTGCATAATAGAATTCAGAGGGTGGATGTCAATGGTAAGAGGTCTTCTGGATCTACGGTCACCATGGGGGTTCCACAGGGTTCAATTCTAGGCCCTTTTTTGTTTCTTATTTATATTAATGACCTCCCTTATCACGTAAGGGATAATCACAAGATTGTGTTGTTTGCCGATGATACTTCACTCGTTTTTAAAATCAAGCGCCAACTCGACAATTTTGACGAAGTTAACAATGCACTCTCAAAGGTTGTTCATTGGTTTAATGTCAATAATCTTCTTTTAAATGAATCTCAAACGAAGTTAATTAAATTCTCAACGCCTAACGTAAGGCAGTTACACACCAATGTACAACTAAATGGAGTAGAGTTGAAGCCTGTTGAGTCAACGGTATTTCTTGGTTTGACCGTTGATTCCAAACTCCAATGGGGCCCACATATAGTTAAATTGTCAGGAAGGCTTAGTTCAGCCGCCTATGCTATTAAAAAGATCCGACTTATCACCGATGTGGACACAGCCAGAATAGTTTATTTTAATTACTTTCATAGTTCAATGACGTATGGGATTCTCCTTTGGGGAAACTGTGCGGATGTTGAAACTATATTTATTCTACAGAAAAGAGCTGTTCGAGCCATTTATAATCTGGGCCCAAAAGTTTCTCTCAGAGAGAAATTCAAAGAAATAAACATTCTGACTGTTGCCTCTCAATATATTTTTGAAAATTTAATGTACGTTCGTAAAAACATTTCTAACTTTGTTCAAATGTCTGATGTTCATAGCATAAATACTAGGAATAAACATAATCTCGCTGTACATGCTACTCGCCTCCACAGAGTAAGCAACTCGTTCATGGGTCAATGTATACGCTTTTACAATAAACTTCCCAAAGCGGTTCGTGACTTACCTATCAGGAAATTTAAAATCATATAAAATCCAAACTCTTGAAAAAGGATATTACAAAATATCTGATTATTTAAATGATAAAGAAGCTTGGGAATGAGCTGCTCGCTTAGTGAGTGATATCTTTTTAAATGCCTGTGTATTGTTACTTTTGACATTTAAATATTATTATCATCAGATAACTTTTATTAATGACATTCTTTTATTGACATTTATATGTTATAATTGTATTTTTTTTAATTTATTATTATTCTTGTGAATGTGAGTATCGTGTATGCGAGCAACATTATATATCCTTATAACATAAATACTGTCTGGCGGGTTTGAGTATTTTTAAATGGCCTACGCAAATGTTCTGCAGATCTGGTATCGTCGTGTGACAGGTCGTTGAGCTCCCTAAGATATGGTTGAGCTACACGACGACTGATGCATGCGTGCCGTCTGTTGGGACTGGTCAGCTCCAGCCTGATGTGGCTCTTTCCTCAAAAGGCCATTCCAGACCGCGTACATGGTGACACTCACACATAATTATTTCATTTATAACATGTTTGGACTTTAAAAGAGACTATGACCCTTGAGTTTGTTTCGGCGTTTCTTCTCAGGGATCAGTCAGTTAGGAAATGCCGGCCTCAGCGTTCTTAAAATGACGTGTAAAAGTGATGTAATGTCCAACTTGCAAAATAAACAATTTCATTTCATTTCATTTCATTTCATTTCATTTCATTTCATTTCATTTCATTTCATTTCATTTCATTTCATTTCATTTCATTTCATTTCATTTCATTTCATTTCATTTCATTTCATTTCATTTCATTTCATTTCAATGGTTCGTATTAACTCACCATACCGACTAAACCGTTCCGAACAATTGAACACTGCTCGCGGTAGGGATGAGGCCTTAGTGGGAACAGACGCGAGCCTTACCGAATATACAACCACAAACGAAAATATACAAACCTTATGAACTCACCAACCCGCATTGAGCAACCCGCATTAATGCTCAATCCTTCTCCGTGTGAGAGGAGGCCTGTGCCCAGCAGTGGGACAATAAAAAGGCTATAACAGTAACAGTAACAGGAACTCTGGTAACTGGTCCTGCCATGGGGCATCATGCTACTGGGTAAGCAATCAGTCTAGATAAGCTTTTGTGTGTTCCAGCTGCTTTTCGTTGAGTCTGCAAGCTACGCCATCACTGCTCGAAAAAGGGTGGGCAGATAAAAGTTATGAAGAAAGTATCTAGCCAACATTACATTTTGTTACTTCTATCTAGAAATACGATAATCTGCAGCAATGATAGTTACAATTGCTACATTTCATCCCAATTTTGTATCCAAGATTCGTATAATATCCCAGTGTCGATGTAGGTAAAACAAAATCGCTCCCGCTCTATCCCATGCCCACTCCCAAACTTCACTTGTTAGCCGAATTGCTTGTACCCGGCTATAAAACAAGAAATGTGGTCGCCGCACAGCCAGCGGTCACCGCAACAGCCGTAACACAATAATGACTGCGACCATTTATTTACAACAACTATCTCTCAATGACCAATTTACGACCAAAGAAAAAATACCGTCGAAAAACTAAAAAATAAACACACGTAATCAAATTACCATAATAATGAACATTGTAAACGAATATGCATTTTAAATAAACTGTAAACATTTTTTTATGTGTCTTACGACACATAAAAAAATATTGACATTACGACTTTGGTTACGTCATTTTAATTAGCCGTAATGGATATCCAATAGAAATTTCAATATCCGTATTAATTAGAGGAACTGGTATAAGAGAAAGTGTTGAATGGATTAATATCCGTAGACGAAATTGCTCTCATTTGTGGCAATTAAGAAGTATTACATAATGGATCAAATCAACACCTGTGTGCAACTCTGCATTCCTACTAAACTAAAATTAAAAAGTTGGTAGAAAGTCTGATTCAGCTGTCTTTTTGGGCTAGACAATGTCAATGACCTTTTAAGTACTCAAGTTCAAAGCCTAATCAACAAAATATCAACTTCCACCACCCAATGCCAATCATTATTTAGTAAATCCAATAGCTACGATATTTCTTGACGATCAACGATTAATATCCTCCATCTTGACACGCGAAACTTACTGTGACACAAGCTTTAACAGCACCTAATATAGTCAGTCCTTTAACAAATACCCCTCATCTTTCACCAACGTCATTAGTTAAACACAACCAGTCTATCCTGACCTCTCCCACCCCCTCCAACTGAGCAATGTTGTTATAATAAAAGAGCAAAAACTTTAAAGTGAAGAGCTCTAAAGAAACTGGTGAGGAATATAAAATGTCTAGTCCACTGCTCTCCCCGTGGTCTTCGAGTTGCAAACTAATGAAGGGGCGTTTTTGCAGTTAATATTCAAAGGATGTTTTTTTTTTAAACCGAATTTGACTTTTTTTTCTAAAAATATCCTTAAGTAATTATCTAAATAATCAATTTAAATTAAGAATTTTAGGATAATTTTACATATCTTGCCATTATGCTACATTCACTGTATCCACGCTTAGAAACTTTAAATTCAGTTCATTCTTACATTCATGCAAAACGTTGCTCACTAAACCAACCCTTGATTCTATTCTTACAGAACAACAACAAAGAAGCCAATAAATCTGGCATTTCAAATAAAAGTCTTCCAATAACGCGGATATAATCTCAATATTTGGAATGCATTAGACATTGCATCGGGCAGAAACAAGCAAGTCCGCAATCCGACGTGCTTGGCCTACCAACGCATTGGAATAACAGTTTATTCATGAAATGTTCTGTGTAGCCTGTAATACGCATTGTGTTCTTTGCTAAGCCGCTTGCTGCTGAAACTTTCAAGCAACATATTGTGCTGAATTTTATTTGAGGATAAAACGGTAAGACTGTGTATTTTGGGCACTGGGATAAGAAAATGTGCCTGTTTGGTTAGGTTATATGTTCTCTAAATTCACAATAAAAAATACAAATACAAATAAGTTGTTTATGAAGTTGACAACTTTATTAAAATTATACCTACTTCAAACGAGCTTTTCATGTAACAAGCAGGAGATTTCTAGCGGCGAACCTTCCTTATCAAAATTAAGTACACTGGCATGGAATAATTCGATCTCATACTTTCATTACAAAAGCGAGCTAACATAGAGTGTATCCAAAACTCTCGAACATTCTACAAAGCATTATCTAGCCACTTTCCCAGATTGAAACAAAGGAAAACACCTAAATAATACGAAATTGCGGTTCACGCTCCGGCGAGTCAATACAAAGTAACAAAGTTATGCGGTGCTTTTAACGTGAAGACTAGAGCAATGCATCAAGAGTGGGGAGATAATACGTCTGCCATTGCCTCTAGTGTTTCGTATCATGAGATTGCAGGCGCCCAGTCCGCAGATGCTCTAATTCCAGTGACGTCATTCAAGCAGCGAGCATAATGGCCGCCCACTGGGACTCCAGATTGTTATGCGCCGCCAAATGAACAGTGAAATTGGTTAAATTGTGGCTTTAGTGTTTACATTTACGATTTTCTACATTTGTGGATGTGGAGTTAAAACTAGATCTCTTGGTAATGGTCATTACAGCACTAGTGAATATGCACAGAATTTACAGAAATATTCCAGTTATTATAAAGAAGCTCAGCTGCATAAATACTGCTCAATATTAATAGCAAAGAACTAACAGTCCAGCAGATATGATTAAGGAATAAAAATGATTATTTAATTTCCTACAAAGAGACATAAAAGTACATCATCCTCCCGCTATCTAGTTTGTGATAAATGTATTTTTATGCAGTGCAAGCAATAACTCACGGAAGTTTAATAAACTCGCTCCATTTTATAATAAAAATAGGAGCGTAATTAATATCCTTGCCGAACTATAAAAAACACGTCGTTACGCGCTGTTCATGTTGCTTTAATTAATTTACGCAGTACGCCCCGATAATTACAAACTGATAACCACGTGGAAATATTAACGCAAAATGGATTCCCATTTGATACCGTCCCGCGGATAACATAAAATTGTGAAAAAAATATTGTTAGGGTAAGCACTTAGCTGATGAAACCCAGGTAGTAACATATTTTCGATTTTATTAAAATCTTCTTGTATGAAACCGCGGATGTAGGTAATCCTATTTCATCCCGTTAAAGGAGTTTATTCAATAAAGGTTTTGCTTTCGTTTATTTGATGTCAACCTTTGACCGAATGCATTAGAAAAGTGTACATAATGTATGTATTTTGTGATGAAAAAGAAAAGTTATTTTTGGAAACAGGACAATAAACTACTTACAAAACTGTGATTTTTGGAAGACATACATAGCAACGTTTTCGAGAAATCAAACAAAGTGGAAATCATTTTATAGAGACATACAATAATTTTAATTTAAAAAAGCAAATATTTTACAAATCACCGCTCAAAACAAATCACGATCGGAAAATCGTCCAATAAGGAACAAATGAATCCTAAATCGTACCGTAATATTTCCCGCGATAAATACCAGCAGTAAATTGAATTGAGTGGCGCTAAGCTTAGGCCCTCCGTCGAAATGGACAATGCTTCGAATCTATTGTTAGGGGAAGCCCTGCCAATTCTCTTATTGACTTCATAAAGGCCTGTACTCCCAGTGAACGTCCACTTAGTATTTGCAAAACTGACTTTCATTATGCTCTTGAGCAAAATGGTTTGAAAGCAAGTTTTTAGAGCAAACGCTGAGTGCCATTACGGTTTACGCAGACAAAGGGTTGTTTTGAGATCGGTTTTAAGTTTTTAAGTGTTGGTTTTTCGGTTGTTTAGTTTATCGATTGGTTAGAATGAAATGGAAAATTGCTTTTCATTTTAGTTTGTGAGCTTTTATAAAGTACGAGTTATTAAAGCTTTACTCGATGGCGTTACATAAAATGCTGCGATTAAAAGACAAATGGGCTATTATTAAAAGTAAAGTAAATAATATGAAATAGGTTATGATTATGACATAGTTATACAATTACTCAATTTGCAAGAGGCAAGGAGATACCTAGGCAATTTACTGTTTGCAAGAGGACGACAATACCTAGTCATGAAATTTCAAAGCTTGTTTTTTTCTGTCCGCAGCGTTTGCGATTTTTTTATTTATAAAATTAATACTAGAACGGATCATATTACGCAAGCCACACAACGTCACATCAAATTCCACCAGCCATACTAAAAAAAAAAACAAAACAAACATATTTAAATTTAGAACAGGGTCCTAAACAGAACGTCTATTCGCAATACAAATGTCGCATTCCATGGAAATGAGAGGGGCCACCACTTTCCGTGGGAATCATTTCTCACGCGTTTCGCTACACCCCTTCGTAAAGGGCGCGTGCCACTCTTACTTAACAATGACACGTTTATTATTTTTTTTGTTTATGGATTGTGTAACCGAACTCTTTTGTCGACTGAGTCGAATTTGGAACATTGTTTGAAGTTGAAGTATCTATAAATTGTCCCACGATGGGGATGGAGTTTTGATGTTTGGTTTATTATTTGTTCCTTTTTTGAAAATGTGGCATTTAAAAATAGAATATTGACGAATTTAGGATTTTGAGATCAGTCCGTTTTTATGGAAGAATTGATGATTAGCAACAATTTTGTTCTTGATAAAATTGTAATCTAAATGAAACAATTCGCAATGACTATCTGGGACACAAATATGCAATCAATGCTGAAATCAAACTATTGATCATTAGCTTTCACAATTTGAAATTGCAAACAACATTGCCGTACATCAAATATTCAATATCACAAATCGGCATAACCTGTTTAAAACGTTAATTTTATTTAACGCGTTGCCCCACTTCACAACTGACGTCGCATAATCAGATTCCGGTTTGATTAAAACAGTTGAATTCATTCCCGTAGTTACCCACCGTACTTAGATCATTGATCAACTGAAGACGCCTTTACTGTCTTCCTTCACCTCTGCCATAAGGACGAGACCACAAATTATTCTCAATTTGACTTTGTCAATTTTGTCGTGTTTGCACGAAACGGTGTGGTGGTGCCAGACTTTATCACATAGAGCTGTTTTTTTATATGGAGGGTCCAGTACGTTATGTGTTCTAAGTCGTAGTTACCCACCGACGGATATGAAAGTTTCCTTCGCAAATATTATTTTCTGCAACATTTTTGAGCTTGATGTTTTTAATCTTATCTTTTTCCTTATTTGTTCCATTGGGCGATGTCCTATTTCGTTGACCTCGCTCGAGTATTTTTTCAATTTCTGTCTGCTTGTTCGCGGAAGATTGATACAAGTTTTGTTTTTGAAAAAGTCTTGGGTCAATCTTAGTTGAATCATAGATAAACTAGTCAGAGAGGTTAAATGTCGTTGCAGCTTGTCTTTGGTCGTTAATTTTCAAATGATGTAGGTACTGGACATCACGATTTTATTCTGTTTTTGCCTCTGGAACTTGTTCAATTAATAAAAGACAGAATTGCATTAATTAAATTAAATGATGAAATCTGACATCAAAAAGCAATTAAGTAATTATTATTTTTCTATGCAAAATTATTTTAATTTCACTTTAATTGCGTCGAAGAACAAAATTCCTAATGCTATTTGTATTAATAAGTCCTAATGCAGATGAATAATGCATGCATAATGAAATGTTTTTAATTTTAGACACCTGTGCGTTCTGTACGGGTCACCTTTATATCGATATCTTTTGAAAAATATATTTCATGTTGAAACATGTCTATACTTACTTTTGATTTTTAATATTTATTTACTATTTATAGTTTTGTTAAAATTAAACAAAACATATTTATTTCTTATTTTATTTATTTATTGTTCTTAAGGGAACATTTTAATTTTTTATGACATATACAATGTCCGACAAAACTATACATATACATAGTTTGTCTGTTGGATAATACTAGGTCCCTCAAAATAAAAAATTAGCTCCCCGGCGGGGAATCGAACCCCGGTCTCCCGCGTGACAGGCGGGGATACTCACCACTATACTACCGAGGATGCGTAGATAGGGGTTAAATTAGGAACAAAATTCAACCCCACGTTTTGCTCTAATTAAGTAGCTATTTTTGGAATATAGATGGTGACTCGATTGATTTTCTATTGTAAGTACATAATTAACACTAGAAAGACCGAAATTTTGAACTACCTACAAAGACCAAGTGGGGTCAAATGACCCATTCTTGGGTTGTAATGTTTTATTCGTGTATTATGGTTTTAATTTTTATTGATTAACATCTAATAGAAAATAAAAGACCTTAATAGTGATTAAACATCCATTATGTGTTATAAAAATGAAAAAAATGGGCACACTTTTGATGTTTTAGCTCCTTGTTTACATTACAAGAACCACACAAAGGCTTTTTACAACTAATACAAGATTTGTTGTTTTGTCTGCATTTTTGCACGTAACAATGACGTGACAACGTTTTCTCTTTTCGCTACGTTCTTCTTCAGGGTCTGGGGTATGCTATTATCGGGCTGTGAACTACCTAGATGGCGTCATCAGGGAGTGGGAATCTCGGGAGATAAACTCCCTTGCCAAGTCAAGAATGACCTTATTTCTCGGATTTTTGTACAAAATCCAAGAATTGATTGGTGCCAAATTCATAATATCATGAAACACTTGTCAGACCCAACGAGCAGAAGGTGCTTTGACACCATATTTCTTGGTCATTTGATTAATAACATAGAGGTACTCCAAATTTCGTAGCATTGTAAAACTTCACCGTGTTCGGCTTCTTTTTTGCTTATTCTGGATCAACAAACACATAAGAGTGAAGTGAACTAAGAATCATAACTGATTTTAAAGGTTTTCCTTGATAAATTGTAAGTGCGCAGGTTTCAGAGTTGTGAATATGTGTTTCATATAAACTGAGGGTTGCATTTTTTTATAGTAGCTAGAATATCTAATCGTATTTTGTTTACCGTACCAACTATTGATGTACGTTTTTCAATTAGCTTTTTGATAAGCTTACACTCATAAAAAATATATCAGTTGTTATATTTCGACCACTATTCAAGTATGAGTCCATTAGTCGCAATACAACGCACTCGCCTAAACTTTGATTTTGTGGATGGCCTTCATATGGGAAATGGGATGACCTTCTCTCCCTAAATATGGAAAACCATTACATAAGCACTTTGAATCAACATCAATGCAAATATTTTAATTTAACTACCCACAATACGAGTATATTCAACGAATTTACAAAGCACGCACGTAGTGGTGTCAAATGACCACAGCGGTCTTTCTAGGTAGATGATAATTTTTAATTCGTATTTATCTTGCTTTCGGTATCGACACATCAGAATAGTGTAAAGAATGGCGAAACTTTAAAAGTCATAAAACCACTGCGATTTGAATGCTTTGGTTTTGAAAATATGATTGATCAAAAACTTCATTGGGGTCATTTGACCACTCTGGTCTTTCTAGTGTTAAACGACCTCGATGGCGCAATGGTCACCATGCTGGACTGCCGAACCTGAGGTCCCGGGTTCGATTCCCGGCTCGGTCGACATTTGTGTGATGAGCATGCTTGTTGGCCGTGGTCTGGGTGTTATAATATGTATTTATAAATATGAATATGTGTAGCTATATGTAGTTTATCAGTTGTGTTAGCACCCATAACACAAGTTAATTAATAACTTACCATGGCGCTAACCAACCGTGTGTGAAAAAGGTGTCCCGACATTATTTAAACATTTTCAGTACCCACCTCCTCACATTACGACACTAACTTGTGTCGACGTAAACCACTAATAAGTAACATTTTTCAAAAAGAACGATTCTCAAAGCAGCAAGAAAAAAAAATAGACGTGTGTACAAATTACCGATTATCTTCTCGATTATAATCATGATTATCGATAAGATATCGATATTGTCTACAAACCAATGTGCAGATGAACTGAACAATATTCATAGTCAGTGTTAATCGGTCATTATCCGCTTAATGACAGTAGAACACGACACGCAAGCCTTAAACGCAAGAATTCATACATTAATCATGAACTAGTTAATTTAATTTCAATTTAATTAGGGTATTCAGATATTTAAATGGCTATTGGTTTAGTCTAATTAATGTCTTAGTATGGTATGTGGGAACTGCTTCAGATTTAGTAGGGTTTTATTTCCAATGTACAAAGTTTCAGTAGCATTATTTAACTATAACGACAACCAAACCTGCCTGAAATTGTCACCCACTGGTCAAATCGGCAATTTGACAACTGAAGGTTCGACTATAGTTAAATGGTGCAACTCAGAGCATATTGTTGAGTGTTTAACAAATAAACTAGGTATTGTCTCTAAACTGTGCCATATTTTAAGCAGTTAGGTATAATTCGCAATAAACACATTTTTTTAATCGAAATACTTGTCAATGAATAGGTAAGGTTTTCCAAAAAAAAATTGTTGAATCCTGTTAGATAAAAGGGTGAATATAATTTCAACCCCTATGATGCATCCTCGGTAGTATAGTGGTGAGTATCCCGCCTGTCACGCGGGAGACCGGGGTTCGATTCCCCGCCGGGGAGATAACTTTTTGAACTACGATATCCAACTGAAAAAGAGTTCATCTTTCTTTTAACTTAAAAAAATAAATGCACGATATTTGTGATAAAATATCCAGGTGTGCGAAGAAGGAGGCGTCTAAAATAAGTAAGTACGAAATATAATTAAATAAATGAATCCTGCGATCAAAATGTACTTACACCGTTGTTCGTTATAACACTTTGGCTGAACTGTCATCCATGCTTTGAAACGAAGAGGGTATTTCCATACCTTTTAACGTTTATCCTTTTAAAAAACTCTTAAAAACCAGAAGCAGGTTTGTTTAACGAGGAAATTACAAGAAATAGCTTTAACATGAAAATCAACAAAGATTAGTCAAGAACGCGGCAAAATCTCATTCTGTCAAACTATAACACGTCTTGTCACAATGACGTTCGAAAATGGAATCTTCCAAGCATAGATGCACGGCTGAATGGCGAGATGTCTATGGTCGCTCGTCTCTGCTGGCCTCTTTGCAACTACTCGCAGCTAACACGGCCTCTCCTGACACCCTGACGTCCTCGGCAGGATCTGGGTGAGTCTGGTTGAGTCTCGGAACACCTGCACATTCAATAAGCGTGTTGGATCTGGCTCAATTTCGTCATGGTTTATGGTTATCGTGGTCATTATCGTTTTCCTGAACACATGACACTTTCAGAATAAAAATTTTTCGAGGACTAACAAACCTCAAACAAAGTACTAATCCATTAAAAGAAAGAAAAATAAATAACATCAACTTTAAATCAAATAACAGGTACAAAATGAATAACAGAACACTGGTATACCACCCAGTGACTCGCAAATAAATAACATCAACTTTAGTCAAATAACAGGTACAAAATTAATATCAGAACACTGGTATACCACCCAGTGTAAGTGTGTCGAGTGTAAGGCTGAAACATATATTAGTTGTACACATATACACACGCAAGATACAAAGAAATCATGTAAATTATTAACCTGGTTTCGAGTGTAAGCCTGAAACATAAATCATGTAAGAAGAAACACAATTACGAAATAGTTATACCGTGAGCGCAAGCGTAAGAAATGTGTTATCAATCAAGAAAGATGTTATCAAGAATAAATACTTGAACTATACGGAAGTCATAGTCAAGTCATAGTCAAGCCAGTTGTTCAGACTATACGGAAGCCATAAGCCAGGGGCTCAGTCTATACGGAAGCCATAAGCCAGGGGCTCAGACTATACGGAAGCCATAAGCCAGGGGCTCAGACTATACGGAAGCCATAAGCCAGAGGCTCAGACTACCTATACGGAAGCCATAAGCCAGAGGCTCAGACTATTCGGAAGCCATAAGCCATGGGCTCAGACCATACAGAAGCCATAAGCCAGAGGCTCAGACTATTCGGAAGGCATAAGCCAACAGAACCAGCAGGAGCACCAGCACAGCAGCGCTCGTGCCGCGACCAGGAGCACCGGCAGAGCAGCGCTCGTGCCGCAATCAGCAGCACCAGCACAGAAGCGCTTGGGCCACGACACGGCCGTTACACATTCTCGTGTATAAGTCTGCGAACTTACGACATACATTTCGTTCGGCCACTTCTGACCATTAAAATCTGGAAAGCTTTTCGCTCTCAAAGAAATAAATTCAAGGCATGACTTTGAAACTATGTCTCAGAAATATCATTATTACTAATCATGTATCAGCAACGCTGAAAACACAACTACCATTGCGGTTTGATAAGTTACGTGTAGTTAACTTCACTTCAGCTTTTGCTACACGGAATACTCATAGGTGACAATACCAATGGTTGGTACATTATTACACATTTTTCCACTTAATACAGCTAAGAGCATAATTACTTCCGATGTGTAATCAAAACAATAGAACAGATCACCTGACCTCAAAGCATCTTGAATATACCGTTGCGAAGATTGAAACGCACTGCAATCCATTACAAAATTAAAATAGAACGGCAAAAACTTCGGTAATGGCGGATATCCTTGCAACGCGTCGTACTTAGCAAAAGTGCCAATGAATCCAAACTGAAACCAAAAACTTTATAGTGGGAGTGAGACTATCCCACTTCTGATCTTAAAAACCAGAAGCAGGTTTGTTTAACGAGGAAATTACAAGAAATAGCTTTAACATGAAAATCAACAAAGATTAGTCAAGAACGCGGCAAAATCTCATTCTGTCAAACTATAACACGTC